>NW_028301711.1:103103787-103406818 GCF_037042655.1 Diuraphis noxia | reverse complement strand
TTCTAACCTGAAATGAGCTTTGAATTGGCCATCATTGAATTGTGGTACGATCGTTTCAACATAATTTTGCAACCTAGGTATTGCAGTTTTAGTTTCTATACTTTCTAAACAATGTACTACATATTCATATTCATTGCCGTCATCGTCACTGTCATCAGACGAAGAGGAAAATATAATGTCACAGCATTGTTGTATAGCATTGTTGATAACTAAATCACGCTCATTAGAATTATCCATTATAAAAACACTAATAGGTAGAATAAGTAAAAAAATGTTGGCAAATTTGAAATTAATTAGTAAAACTGAATGATCAAACAATTATTCGTAAGAACAAAAAAAATTTGTTTATCTTGTTATCAATTTCATTTTGCACTTAAGCGCTCACAGCAGGTTCACACGCGTTCCACCTGAACCGTGAGCAAAGCCATTATATGCGTCTGTTTGATAGTGGAACGGTTCATAAACACGAGCGTGAGCACTGTAAGCGCGTAAGCGTCTAACCGGAACGCACCCACAATATTGGCATTGGCCATTGCGTAAATTGTCACCCGTGTATTTCTAATGCACGTACCATTACTCCGCGCGCTCGATCCTCACTAGACTTACTTTTTAATGAAAGCTCCTGTTTACTCAAATATGTGTAACAATACATAAATTACAACAAATTTAAGCAGATAGCTTGATTTACATTTGTAACCTTATAAGTAATTAAAATACGCATAAAATAATAATTGAAGGGGTCAATGGATAAAGGTGTTAACTAACATTTTTGAAATTGTTCACAAACACAACTTTTGTAACTAAATATTTGTAAGCCATGGAACTTTTTTGATATTCAATATATGAAATTACTTATAAGAGTATTAATATGGGTCTAGGGGTCCTCTGTAACATACTATAACTTGGATATTGTACTTCCACCATGTAACTAAAAAACCTTATTTAACACCTTTATCCATAAAATAATGGTATAAATATGTAATAGGTACTGTGAATAAATGAGTTATAAGGAGAAAATGTTTTTATAATTTATTTTTAATAAAATACATTATTAGTCAAAAAACAATATAATATAACTTTTATGTTTAGAACTTGAAACACCAATGAAAAAAAAAAATTAATTAACTTTTATCAAATATTAACCAAATCAATATTTATAATATTACTATGAATAATACTTGTACTTAGAAAAACAGAATATAATAAAATTAAGCTTATGATAGAAAATATTGTTCATAGATTCAAATAGAAGCTTTCTTCTTTCCAAATTTACTGTAGTGGTACACTTTAAGCAACATTTTGACATACACAGCTGACCTTCATTAGCACACTTTGCTGGAACAATCACTCCTTTTTGTGTTGTATACTGTTTGCCTGTTTTCCTTTCAATAGTTGCTTTTTTTCTTTTCCAATTGTTTTGATTAAGTGTTCTCTTTCTACTTGCCTTTTTTTCTAGTAATACATCATTAATAGGTTCATCAATAACATTATTGAAAGCTTCGGGCTGTATATTATCTAAACAATAAAAAAATTACTAATTTATCATAATTTATTATATTTTTAATTTATACACATACCAGTAGCAGTTGGTCTTAATTCATATAATATACATTGGGTTATGTCTCTGTTTGCTTGTGGAGTCCCAGGGATGATATTTACATCTTAATATTAAAAAAATAAATTATTATTAGGTATGTTTAATAAGAAATACATAATAGGTATGAATTGGCAGCAAAAATATTCATATTTAAAATAAAAATATATTAGTATGCAAAAATCATGTAATATAATTTTTACATATATTATTAAAATTAAAATTTTTATTCGTGGTAACTATTGGTCTTTGTTTAAAAAATATAAATTGATCAGTGTCTCCGTTTGCTTGTGGGATCTCAGGTATGACATTTATATCTGAATGTTAAAAACCACAATAATAATAATAAATTATTATTATATATGTAATAAGCAATATATAATATATATTAGTAGGTGCAAACATATATATATTCATAATCAAAATAAAATATTAGTCATATTAGTACACAATAAGCATGTATTATAATTTTTACCTTCAATATTCAAATTTGAATTTGCATAAATTAATCCCTGCTCTTTGTCTGGACCTAGTAAATTAATCAGTTTTGTGGTATCATTGTTTGCTTGTGATCTCTCTATCTCTAATACATCATTATTAATTAATGGATCTAAAAATAAAAGTAATATTGGGTTATATAGAATAGACTATTTAGAAACTATTTAGATACTAGAACATACAAAATAATCTTGTAAAATTTACCTGAACTATTCAAATCAAAAATCAACTGTCTTACAACAGACGGATGTTCATTCGTTTCAAGTATATAATCAGTATCCAAAACAAAACATTTTGAAAAAAAAAAACAGGAATAAAAATAATAACAAAATATGTAGGTAGTGTTTATTTTTTTATTTTATATACTTACTAAATGTATTCAAATCTGATCCATTAAACAACAATTTCCTTGATGAGGCTAGTGACTCATAAGTAGATAAACAATTATTATCATTTGCATTCTCTTTTGGACTATCTAATATAATATTGGCACTTTCAATATACCCATTATACCCTATGATAAGATTTAAAAATGCATGAAATATGATAAAATGAGTAGTAGTAAGAACATACTAATTATTAAAAATATATTGTACCCGAAGAAGTTTCTGATATTGCTTGTACAGAACTGGGGTTGTAATCATCATCACTCGAATATTCTTGAAAAGAATCTTTAAAATACAATTTTAGAAGTTATTAATTATTTTCTTTGTAACATTAAATTATTTTTATCAATACCTAGTGTTAATATGTGTAAATTTATCAATAAATAATAGTATAACAACAAAATATGTTTTACCTGAATCACTGAAAAGGTTTTCTTCCAAATTCTTTTTAATTTGGTTCTTAGGTCTAGTTCGGCTTAATGGAGTAATATTTTGGATTTCACGTGCTTTATCCACTAGGAATTTAGCTCGAGAACTCATAATGTGTAGAGTAAATAAAACATAACACAATAAGATAACTATTTTATTGGATAAATTAATCCAAACCAAATACAACACAAAAACCACAGTTTTAATGTAAAAATATAAAATAAATCAAAACGAACGCGACGTACGAACCGATCGCGATAATCAATATCAAACAAACAAAAATTGTTAATAACATTATTATTTGATAATAATAAAATTAACCAATAACAATAATTAAAGTAAAAACAATCCACGAAGAAAAGTTGTTATAATATTTGCAGATAATGTCTAAAAATACATATACAAAATAACACCGAAATTTAATTCAATAACAGCATGGATAAAGGCGGTAATATCCAATAACACTTTGTTCTAAGGAGTTAACATACACTACCACTTTTATCCACTACAACTAATGATTAATTCTTCTTATAACACTCTTATCAATTTTTTATTTCGGTAACTACTAAATAAAACCATATCAAATTTTGATATAATGTTTATAACATTATAACACCTTTATTCATGCAATAAAATGCATTTTTGAAAAAATGTCAGTTAACACCTTTATCCATTGACCCCTTCAATTCGTTATGAGTAAATACATTTTTTAGTAACCATGTTGGGTCTTTACATTTTAACTTTAGGTAACCTGAAGCACTTTTCGTACGATAGTTGATTATTCTCCTAATTTTATCAAATTTAATTGTAATAATTATTTTGTAGTTAAAAATGTATCTCACCCATATATAATTCTATTCACGCGGCGCGCTCGCTGCTGGGTTTAAACTCACAAACTACTAGTAGACAGTAGGCAAAGTTGAAAGTAGTAGTGTAGTAAACAAGGATTTTTTTCAATAATAACAAAAGTTTATGTATATTATGTATATTGTATGTGTACCTACTTAAACACTTCGACATTTTTTATTTTCAATAATAATTTATTGATTATTTAATATAATGAAATGTAGTAACAAAATTGTTTACAGTCGTCACCGCGGGTCTTTTATATCGGAAACAAGTAACCTCTTTCCAAATTGTGGGTTGATCAATTCCGGCAGTAGACAATTCATATAAAAACTATAATAATGATATAAAACCGTAATATTATATTAATTAAATATATAATTATAAATGTACATAAGTTTATATGCTAAGTTTTGCACAGTCATTACATTTATTAAAATACCGACTTTTCTAATTTTGGTGCCATTTTAGACTGCCAAAAATCATCATCATAATCTACACTTTCAATACTTGTCCAATAGCTAGTATAAATTACAAAATAACATTTTGTTTTTTTACAAATATGCATTTGTCCTCGGATCTGGTAGTAATAGTTGCTATTTTTTTTTAATTTTAATTTTTTATCAAAAAGTTCACATTGTGGCAACTATATACAGAAATAAAATAGGTAATCATAAATCATAATTATTACCACAAAGAAAATAATTATTGTATGAGCTAAAAATTATTCATAACACCTTTTTGTCATTGAAAGCATCAATAAAATTATCATAATCCTTAGCTGATATTGGACATTTAACTTCAATAATAGTGTCATCATCAATCACTCCATCTGTACAATTTTTACAAAATATAATATATTGAATTCAAATTCTATTAAACAACTACCTGAATTTTTAAAACTAATAACAATATTTTTAAGACAAACTAATATAAAAAAAACCGGGAAAGTCGCGCTCTGCTGTATAGTAGGGGTCGAGTGGGTTAAACTTGAATGCAATGATAGATATCATTGTGTACGAAAAACGATTCTGAACGGAGATGATTTTGATGAGTTTTACATGAATTTAAAAAATAATTCATAAAAATTTCATAATAATTCATAAAAAATATTAACGAAATATCATTCGACGTTTATTTATGATTAATTAAATTTAAACTTATCTAAAACCTTGTATTGAAATTTCAAACCTTAGGTGAATATTAAATATTTTATGAATTTTTTTCTTCAAAATGACTTGCAAATTTTGGCGTTTTTGACGAATTTCGGAAATATTTGAACTTTAAACTCTAATAAAAAAAACTGTGTTTATGTATTTACAAAATTTTTACCTACACTTTGACCTACCCACTCGACACCTACTATACAGCAAAGCGACTTTCCCGGTTTTTGTTTTTTTTTTATACTAAGATTCTTATTATTTATTATTTTTTAATAAAAAACATTGGTAATAATGCATTATAACCTATAAATAAGTCTATTTTTAATATTACCTGGACTGGCTCCCAAAAATGGGTATTCTAAATCGCAGTAAAAACCACATGGCTTAACTTTTAAAAACATAGTTTTTTCAAAATCCGCAATTGCCGAAGATTCCATTGCTTTCCCATATTCCGTAGCCTTTGAATTAAAAGTTCTGTATACTAAATCATATACCAGATTTTTACATGATGTAGTGGCTCTTTTTTTGCATACGCGTCCAAAATTTGAGGCAGTTAATCTCTTTCGTCTTTCTATGTGCCACTTCTTAGAATTTGATTGACTTCGAGTTTCTTCTTCTAAAGTATTTCGCTGATACATATTCATAGATAATGTGTTTAAAAATTTAAATTTGATTTCGTCATAGTCAAAGGTTTCGTCGTTTTCTAGAGGTTCGGCTAACTCATAATCAGCGTCCGGACCGTAATGTTTAGTGTGTCAAGGTACATTTTCATTAAATAACATACGTCTTCTTCTCTGATCATTTTTCTTTTCTTTTGAAATTAAGAACTTTTTACCAACATCTCCTAAAAAAATAAAACGCCAAAATTATCATATAAAATAATTTATAAGCTGCATTATAATTATCTATTTGCTGTAGAATTGAAAATTGAAATCAAAGCATTCAATTACAATTCTCCCAAGATATACATAATATATACATAGTCTATATTATAATTATTTATTTTCTTACCAGGACTTTTATATTGAACTAATGCTTTATGAATAGTACGTATGTATTTTCCAGATGTGTTGTGAGATAGTAAAGCTGCTTCTACTCGGACATTGTAATTATGTCTTTGTGAAAAATTTATTCGTTTGCCAGAAAGGTGTTTATTTATGATGCTATAAAATTGTTCACAAATATTATTGTCAACGTTCATCAATAAACTTTCAGCATTATTTGCTAAGCGGTTTACTATTTGAATAAATTCTTCTAACAAACCAGTAGTCAGAGCTTCGTCAATATAATTAATTTCGTTTGGCTTAGGACCATTGCAAAAATACGGTTCACATAATCTATGGTAACCAAGAATATGTCGAAAACTATTTGTGATATCTTTTCGTAAACCTGGGTATTTATTAATTATACATTTTTATTTTACATTATTTTGTATGAAAAATAAACTCGCTTACCAAATATTTTCTCTTCTTTTGTCTCATATTGCAACTTGCTGCGGTAATCCATGGCCAAAGTTATGGTACTTCGAAATCGTACGGGATTTTTTTTTATATGGTTCCTAATTGAAATTGGATATTTCGTATTTTTTACTATTCCTGTCAATTTTGTGCCATAACTCCGTAATAAATGGTTACGGCACTCAATTTTTACAATAAAAAAATTTGCACCGTATGGCATTACCTCTTGTAGCCTTTTAGTAACACTAGAATCTCCATCTCCTTTAAAATAAAAACTAGTGATGTGGATTTTACGTAAAAAAATTTTTTGGTCATTTACTGAGTAAAATTACGGTAAAATTGGTAAATTTTTATTAAAATTCAAATGCCTAAAAATAGCTGGAAATTATCGAAATATATTGAAAAAAAAATATGTGATAAAATGTCAAATTAAACAACTGGTGGAAATTTCAAGTCTCTACAATTTATACTTTTTGAATAAAAACAAATATCAAAAATCGTTTGAGACTAAATCGTTATTTTACGTGATTTCGTAAAAATTTAAATTTCCAATGCTCATAAATATGTTTGGTATTATTCCAGTAGAGTTTTTTTTATAGAAATTTGAAGAAAATCTTTTGAGGAACCTTGTACCAAATTTTCAAATCTTAGGTATAAATATTTAAAATTTTATGAAATTTCAACTACAAAATATCTTCAAATTTTCATGGTTTTATCATATTTCAATATTATAATATTATAATATTTCAATATTATACACTACACACAATCTTAATATTTAATTTATAAAGCATTTAAATTTCTGCAGTTTCTTCAGATGCTAATAATTCACTGATCGATGTGGTAGGTTCCCTGTGTATAAAAATAATAGACGAATGACTCATAGTCTTACTGTTGGCGCTGCAACAGATCTTACGATATATGCAGTTGTCTGCCGCAACTTGCGCAGGTGTTAGACAGAGATAGGGTGACCAACTTATTACGTGAACAATAAAAATAACAGCTGCTTATGTCGGGAACAGATTCCCTTAATGACAATATAATAATTACAGTTGATAATATTACAATATAGAACTCATCAATAATAATATGAATAATAAAGGGCGCCCCAAAAGTATATAAAACGGTAGGTAGCACAACTAAATAACTATGTCGGCTAACAAACCGAACAATAATTCTATACCGTAAATAATAATAATACAAAATGACAACAGTAATAAAATAAATAATATGAATAAATGATAACAATGAAATACAGTTTATAATGATATCACCTGATTTCGGTGAGCGTGTCGCTTACACGTGGACGACCTCAACAGCCCGGCTTCTGAATGCTACTGGAAGAGCTGACTGCCGATGATGATTGACGGCGATCCGGAACGGGGAGAACGCCTTCTTAGCTTCGCAAGTGCTTTGGACAAATATGCAATCAGGTCTCGACCTCGCACACAACACACGAAGTGTACAAAATTGTTTGCAACAGCCGACAAGTCAAAATTGACATACGCAACCACGTGGGTGCCGCAGCTACTTGGACATGCGCGTATAGTCCAGCACTAAGTTCAACGATGAACTATGTAATAGCGCAAAAAGGACGCGACGCGTTCGATATACACACGTAAGTACAATAATGCGTCTCAACACAATGAAATATCGTGTACTAAAGGCAGAACTGCCACGATCACAAACTGCAACGTGCAACTCGGGCCAAAAATGGCGACACGACGATCACGTCACACAGAGCCGCCTTCACACGGGAAAAGTCGGCGAAAAAGTGTCGTTGCCGCGGACAATGGTCAATTGTCGATACGCGACGGCGGCGACGATAGCCCACGCGATAAAGTCGTATCACGGCGTCGGGGCAAAAGGGCACGAGACTATTGGAGACTTGGTTGGAGTGTGGCCGATAACGCATACACTCGGTCCGGATTGAACACTTACAATATACTTTTTGTCTATATGATAATTTAATAATAATTTACATAAATGGTAAAGGTTCTGCAGTTTCTTCAGATGCTAATAAATCACTTATCGATGTGGTAGGTTCCCTGTGTATAAAAATAATAGGTACCTATGACTCTTAGTCTAACTACCTATATACTTTTTGTCTATATAATAATTTAATACAAATATAACTTACCATTTAGGTGTTCTTTTAGTGAAATTATTAATTCTTTCAAAGTTTAGTTTTTTTATACTTTTACGTCTCGACGGTGCTATTCGCCTTTTATTAGAATTACTAACTTTATGGTTATCCATTTAAAAAAATTTAACAAAACAAAATATGTGTAAACCTGGAAAAAATACACTACAGTCTAGACGCCCAGTAGTCAACTGAACAATTGCATAGACGCATAATAAATTTGTTAAAACTAGTAGAAACAATATCATATTTGTCATAATACAATATTTATAAATATGGTATAACCTAACCTATTTTTATAAATATTGCCACAGCCCGCTGGACGGACCGATTGTGACGTAAAGTAGGTAAAAATTATTATTTACATTTTCCAGTCATCAACACAAGGGCCACTTAAAAGTTAGTGGTGAAAATGTCTATAATTTTTTTCTTGCGTGACCATGACCTGCAGGGGGTGGATGATCAGATTGAACTTAGCCATACCTGACTCAGAGGTCTGCGCACGCTTATGATTATAATAAAATTATTATATGACATTTAATTTGTAATAATTGTTTCATTTTGTATACAATATATTATGTATAATATTACAATGTACACTAAATGAAATAACATTTGATTTAATTTTGATTTTTTGTCACCTAATTATTAATTATTTCGATATCGTAATAATTAGTATTTTTTATCATACCCAAATAGTTCGATAATTTCAAAATAATACGGCTAATTGAATCGGTTTACAGCAAAACTACCTATTATAAAGTATAGTTTTTATTCGTATAAAATTCAGATACGAATACAAAATATAAAACCAAACAAAATTAAATAATATTTGTCACATTATATTATAATAATCGTTTTCTTATCTGGTTATGTACAGGCGGCGCACGGCTGCGATAGAAAACCTGTTTTGAACTATGGTGCGGTACTGCCGTTATCGCGCGCGGGGTGATGGTATATGAACATCTAGTAACGAACGCTGCCGCTGTATATGGGCGCAGCACATGACGAGCGTAATTAATCGACGAGCGTATTTTTTTAACCGAAAAACATGGTTTCGTAATTCAAGTAATACGGCGTTGTGATGGGTTTTACAGTATAAATACCTATAACAAAAATTGTAGAGGAGAATTTTTCTATGTTTTGTTGGAAACCGATTTCTGAAAATAGTATTAACAAGCGAGAGGTCCGTTTCGCCGCCCCCCCCCCCCCCATATAGAAATCTAAAATTTTTTTTGCACTAAAAATTAGCATGGAATTAGCATGAATTGGCAAGATTATTATCTTAATTTGCATGATAATATTAAATAATATATTATCAATAAACTTTGGGGGGGGGGGCTGTTGAAACGTTTCACCAGCCCCCTCAAAATCGAAAAATAAAGATTTTCCAAAATTTTCTTTTGCCAATAATTAGCACGCAATTAGCATGAATTTGCACGCCAACTCCCGAAATTCGCACGCCCATAGTTACCGAGCAATCAGCCTTTATCTATTTTGACCGTTTCACCAGCCCCCCTCAAAATCGAAAAATAAAGATTTGAGCACGAATTGTACTTGCAAATTCTGTTTAGGTACTTTTTAAACTTGTGCTGATTATATTATATTAAATTAAAAATGGTGTATGATGTACTTGTTTGTCTAAAAACAATTTAAACATTAATTTAAAGTAGTTTGAAGCGTTTTATTTATGTTGTTTGTGAGTCTAATAAATAAAACATAACATATTATTGTACCGACATTCTTTGAGTATAGTTGTCAACACAGTTACAACTTGAAAATTAAAAAAAAATGTTTTTAGGCAAGTTACGTTTTTAAAAAATAATTTAAAATTATGTAGGTACCTACTTACAAATGTGTGCATACAAATACTTATACCTACCGTGAGTAAAGTGTTGCCTTGGTCATATTACAGTTTGACGTACCTTATATATAATATATATACGTACAAGAAACAATTCTATAGTATATCAAAATATACAATTTATAAAATTATGGCTATAATATAATATACGAGTATAACGTACATTAAAACAGCTGACTACCTACTCCTAAAACAATGCACAATAACAGATAAAATAAAAAAAAACATTAAATAAGTATTCTATCTTTTTATGTATTTAGCTTTTCAAACAAAAAAAATTCATTTTTATTTAAACTACATGGTATAAATTAAAATTTCACAAGAAACTGTGGTCGTTTCTTTGACCATCTTGGGTTTTTTTTTAGATCGTCATATATTTCCCAATTATATCGACCACGTTTACAATATGTAAAATAGTGACCTATTGACGATCTAAGTCGACTTAGTCCTTGAAGATAACTACAGACACCCCGAAGCTCATAACTTTTTTCCGAATATTTTAGGACTTCAGGAATGTTTTTTAGTTGAATTTCCAGTTGAGGAAGAGCTTCTGTACTATATTCATTAACATTTTCTCCTAAAAATTAAAATCAAATTTTTAATAATTCATAATAAAAAATAATTTTAATATTTTGCATTACATCTATTTTATTTATTTATACTTTTTAGAAAGGCGGAGCTGGTTAACTAAATAATTTGATTTGTTAAAAATTTCTTTTCTTGTTTTTAATTGTAAAGATTTTAAGTTAAATATTAAAAAGTAACAAGTATGGTTCGTAATGATACTTTTAACATATATGTAAGATTTTTATATAGTTATCTCATATTTATTCAAGTATGTTATAACGTTAGTTCATAAATGAATCATACATTAAAAGTAACAACAAATTTTTTTTAATTTATAATTTTTTTTTTTTTTGATTTTAGCATATTACTGTATTATTAAATAGTAGTACATTTACAGTTATACTTATATTATACTAATATAAAATTTCACTCTCATAAGGTTGAAATAACTTTAAAAAAAAAGTAACTTGTTATATTACTCAGTAAAAATAGATCAAATTTTAACTATTTAACGCCCCAGCCTTTCTTTTTGTCTATCAAATCTTACCTTGCCAGTTAAATATTTCTATAAACAAATGCATTTTTGATTCTCTAACTGTAGTAGTTTTCTGCCCATTGCAGGGATTATTATGATCTTTTACATATCCACACTTTGAGACTTCAGTACTTAGCCTTTTGTCTATAAACTGTTGTAAACCATCTAATTTGTTATTATTTGAGTTGTACATTAATATTGTAATTGGTGTTTGAATTAGTTCACTTCTTTCACAACCTTGAATACTACACAAAACTGTATCAAATGCAGTAGGCAAATCGCATAAGAACGATTGCAGTATATTTCCAGCTGTTGTATCACACGTAGCTAATGTTATACCATACGACATTATTTCCAGATTTGGTTGTAAATGTTTCATCTAAAATAATATACAACAATAATTTTACTAATAAGTACTTTACATTGTTTTATAATACATAAATTAATATTATTTATATTAAGTTCCTAAATTTATTAGTTAAAATTATTTTTATAAATTACCATTATTTCTGCTCTTGTGGTGTATGTCCTTGCTGTTATTCCATCTTTAACTAACCCAGCGACAAATTTGAGAAATACATTGGTACTCAAATCTACTTTACTACTGTATTCAATACTGTCACTGTAGCTTACCATTAATATTGATGCTATGGTGTCAAAGGCACAAGTACTCGTATTACGAAGTATAACTCTACCTATATTTTGAATTGAATAGCTTTTAATCTCATCTGCACGTGAGCCATTTTTTATAATTGGTAGTGACCTAAGATTTTTTGAATTATTCATCCGTAAATGTTGAAGGGTTGAATTCGGACAAAGGTAAGAGCGGGATTTTTGTAACGTTTTTGGTCGTCTTCTACAACTTTCTACAGACATGTCTTCTTCCGTTAAAATATTTGCTCCTTCCGCATTACTATTTACATTAAACGAACACATACGGTTTAAGTCATCTGTGCAGTCAATGTCGTTTTCATGATTTAATTGATCGATATGGTGTAGGTTATCATCTATGTGTTCTAATCCATCTTCTACGTGAATGTCTTGTATTTGGTTCGGTTCATCTGCTTCGTAAATGTCACCTATTTGGTGCGATTCATTTGCAATAACAATTTCATCTATTTGATCTAATGGAGTATTTAGATTAGTTTGTTGACATGGACGTAACAATGAAGATCCACGAAGAGAGGTGATATGGTTCTCTAGAAATATTTCCAAATCAGTAGGTAGCGATATATGTTTGAAGGTAGTATTCTTAATTTTATTAAAGCTGGATTCGACCGCTGCTGAACTTGCTGTTTCACTTCCGTAACCAAATATTGGTATCATTAATCCAGACCAAAGTGGCAACAACATAACACATTTAATAATTAATGGTACTAGTGAGGGCAAATACATTGGATTAATCCCAGTTCCTTCTTTTATAGTACGTTTACTCTTGTCATATATCTCTGCGGCCCACGATTGAAAAGGATTATTGTCATCATCTAATCCAGAAAATTGAAGATCAAATTCTTCTTCAATTAATTTACGAGCCTCATCTTCTGTTTCAGTTGCAGCTATAATGTCATTAAATTGTTCTTCGAAGTCTATAAATCCTGAAGAAGTTGCTCGTATAAGATGTTGTTTGTGTTTTTCACATTGTTTCTCCACTGTGTACATCATTTCCATCCGTCTCGTTAGTTATCACAACAAATAAAGATAACAATAATCCATACATATCATTAAGAGATTGACACTTGACGAGTAACCCGATTGTTCTCAAGATAACTTCTCTGACTCTTCTAGAAATGGTTTTTAGTGGTATCCACTTACTGGCTACCTTTATAAAATGAGCAACATCTGTCCTCACAAAGCATTTAGGGAGCCAGTGTGTGTTAGTAGGAAGATCTCCCAACAGTAAATCTGAACAAATATTTATATATTCTTTTAAAGATGAATATTGAGTAAAACATTGTACAATTGCCGATAATAATGCTAACGATTGATCACAGACGGTTTCTTTTGGACGTGGAACATCACTACTCACCCAATTTGCAAGCCAATTAAAAATTGAAATATTACTGTGGCGCTCACTCAGCATGTTGGTGACAGTAAAACTATGCATTTTTTCATGATCATATACCAAAGCTTCATACAAAAAGATATGTTTTGTTTTAACAGTACTAAATTTTTTAAAGTTGTTCACAACACTACCAGTTGCATCTACAATTAGTTTTGGGTATTTATTTTGTCGACAATATCCTCGGTATAAATGTATTTGCTCAGCACTGTGATAATGCAAAATAAATGGATTACCTCCCATATCGTTTAAAACATCTTTGAAGTAATCTTCAGTTTTCATTATTGCTAATGCCGTTAATGTATCTGAATGCCTTTTATTTTTTTGGCGCTGGCGATGTTTTATTATTCTCAGTGCTCCTCCAGTTGGAATGATTGTAGGTTCTGTGTTTCCTAATTTCATATATATTTTTTTTTTTATAAAAAAAAATTAAATTAATAACATGCATTATAGATACTTAAATAATTGTTTATTATTTCATTTTCTGTTTTAATAAACGTGATAAAAAACATTTTATAAATTTGTGTGTGGTTTATTACAACTTAAAACAAAGTCAGATGAATTATTTTATTTTTTTTGTGAAAAATACTTTTAAAATACATTTTAAATGTATTTTGCACATGCTTACGAACTACTTGAATACAATTATAGGTATTTCTTTTAATTATGTACCTACTATATAACATTTATGTATATTGTATATTAGTACAGGTGTTATTACTTATCATAGATTTTAACAATTTTACAAATACTTAAACATCTCTGAGCAGTAATTTTCAACTTGGGCGCTACCACCCTCTTGTGGGCATTTTTTATTTTGAAGGGGGAGTTTTTCTGAGGGCGCTAAGGGGGGCACTCATCTACCATTTACGTGTTTATTATTCATATTATTAGTAGATATTAAATATAAAATTAACTAAATTGTACCATTAAAATGTTAAATTAAATTTTTCTTTAATTTAATAGCGTATTAAAAACTAAAATTTTATTCTTTTAAAAAAATTATTGAGGGGAGGTGGTATGAGATTTTTAAAATCTGAAAGGGGCGTTGAGCA
Source organism: Diuraphis noxia (assembly GCF_037042655.1). Lineage (NCBI taxonomy): Eukaryota > Metazoa > Arthropoda > Insecta > Hemiptera > Aphididae > Diuraphis > Diuraphis noxia. The sequence goes on along the minus strand of NW_028301711.1, from coordinate 103,392,222 downwards.
AAAGCAGGTTGGGAAACGCTGATTTAGAGGTAAATACATGTTCAAGTATATTTAAATATAATTATAAATCACTTACCTATTTTCATTAACCGTTCAGCTTCTCTTTCTCTAAATGTTTCGCACGACAATCCTTCGTTTAAAATTGATGTCAAAGCGGCTGTTTTCGCTGATCCTATAATGCGACGTTTTTTAACAGATTTGTGCTCTTCATTGAATTTTCCAATATAAGTGCAATTCATAAGCACTCTTAGAGTAATAAAATATTACTAATTACTAGGATTCGGATTTTAAGGTATTATAAATTACAAAAAAAGCGGGTAAATGGGTACCGCTCTGCTGTACATTAGGTGCCGTATGGATCATTAGTATATAGTATATAGGAGTGTTAAATTTGAGTCCAATGATAGGTATCATAATTGTATACGAAAAGCGATTCTGAACGAAGATGATTTATCATCCTAAGATATCATTTCGAATGGTTGGTGAAAAAGGTGGTTTATGTTTTAATGTTCTGAATACACCAGAATTTAAGTTCTTTTATAATTGTTATAAGCTAAACTTATGGAAAGTCTCGTATGGAATTTTCAACTCTTAGCTACTTATACAAAACTTTTTATGAATTATACCTACAAAACGATTTTCAGAAAAATTCAAAATTTCAGTCGTCTATAAATAGTTCAAAATATTTTGAAAATTAAATCATGTAAATAAAACGCCAATCTAAATAACTGGTAAAATTTTCAAGTATCTACGACTTATACTTTTTGAATAATAACAAATATTTAAAATCGTTTGAGGATAAATCGTAATCGTTACGCTTTTTCGTAAAAATTTACTTAAAATTTTACCTATATTGATGCTTCACGTTTTCGATAGATTTCGTAAAAATTTGAACTATAAACGCTTATAAAAAAAAATTGTGACTAACGATTTTTAATTTTTTTTAGCTACAATAAGATCAGCTCATAAGGTACCTTGTATTCCAACATTTTTTTTATCGTATTCAAAAAAAAATTCTCATAAAATTCGAAAATTTCTATGGTCTATAAATAACTCAAAAAAAGTTAAAAATTTTTGAAAATATAACTATATATAGATAACACTAACATAAAAATTTGTAAAACGCTCAGAATCTAAAATCAACAAAAATGCAAAAAATAATTTTTTTTTTTTATGCCCTGGGGCTTTATTATTTAAACGACCCAAAGGTCTTTATAAATATGTTTGACAATTACACATATTTTACATACTTGACATAAAATATATATGTATATTGCACGTTGATGGAGTCACTTCCAATGAAGTGTCTCCTGCCTTAATCTAAAATCTTAAACTAAGTCGTATGGTTTCAGACGCTTAAGACGTCGGATATCCTTGGAGTTATCTAATAATTGAATGGCCAATGGATTGACATGGTGATCTAGCCTCGTCTCGTGTTTGCGAGCAAACCTTTGGATTTCGTCTGCTATTGTAGGCAGCATCATATCACGGTGAATTGCATTGTTTCTTTCGAACCGGTAGGCTGCAGTGATGGTCCTAAGTGCAATATTTTGACAGCGTTGTATTAAATCGATGTTAGACTTACTGGCACAACCCCACAATTGAATGCCATATATCCAGATCGGTTTTATAATTGCTACATACAGTAGACGTTTGTTTTCTATGGTTAACTCGGAGTGAGGTCCGACTAACCAATAAAGTTTTCGCATTTGTTCTTTAATTTGAATTTTTTTCTGACGGACGTGGTGTTTCCAGTTTAGATGAGAGTCAAGGTGCATTCCAAGATATTTTGCTGAATTTTTTTGTGGGATTGGTGATTGATTCAATATTATTTGGATGGTTTCGGTTTTGCGTAACGTATAGTTAACGTGCACCGATTTATCGCCATTAATCTTAATTTTCCAACGTCTTGTCCAGGCAAAGATATTGTCGATTGACCTCTGTAAGTTATTGGTTGCAGTAAGCTGACTATTACGTGTTGACAAAGTTGCTGTATCATCGGCAAACATAGCTAATGTTGTGTTATTATCGTTTGGTATATCAGCCGTATAGAGTAAATACAAGATAGGTCCTAAAACACTACCTTGCGGTACTCCAGCTGATATATCTTTCCATTCGGTTATCGCTTCTTCGTGTATGACTCGAAATTGACGGTCAGTCAAGTATGATTCAAGAAGTGCACACCAGGTATGTGGCAGCTGATCACGCAGCTTGATGAGGAGCCCTTTGTGCCAGACTTTGTCAAAAGCCTGAGCTACGTCAAGGAATACTCCACAGCAGTACTTTTTTTCTTCAAGAGCTTTACTAATCACATAAGAGATTGGCATTACAAGGTGTCAAGCTCAGAGTCAATAGTGTTTGGCATAAATACGTGTTCAAGATGCCGAGCGTATATTTCGGCTTTTTCTTGTTCGCTTCGTGCCCAGGTGCCGTCTTCTTTACGGAGTGGTGGTATCTGAACACGGGGCTTCTTCATGAGTCTTGTGGCTTTCCATAATGAATAATCAGTATGATCCGTTGCAGTGAGACCACTTAAGTATGATTTGAATGTTTCATTTTTCATTTCTTTGATTTTGTCATGAAGAATTTTGCTTACTCGGTTCCATTCTGTTTTATCCGTTGGGTTCCGTGTACTATGCCATGTTCGTCTCGCTCGACGTTTATGTTGGACTAGTTTTCTTATTTCTAGTGGGTAAGTTAACTGGTGATTACCATTGATAGCTACCGGAGTTGCTATTTTCGCCGCACTAACAATGTCATAGGTTATTTTTTTTACGGCAATATTAATATCTGCTATTGTTCTTAATCGAGTTGAAAGTATTATATTTTCTTCGAGGGTATTTCTGAATAGGTTAGGTTTTGATTTTTTGTTTGTTATAGACATTTTTTTTTGTTTCATTATCACATCAGAGCTTAATGAGAGAAGCACAGGAATGTGATCTGACGTAAGTTCTAATAGCCCTTCAACTTCCGTATAATTTGATGAAATTCCTTTCATTACGTAAAAGTCAATAAGATCAGGTAATTTATTTGAGTCAGTCGGCCAATATGTTGGTTTTCTAGTTGAAATGAATTGTGCTTTAATTGTATTTGCTGATTTGAACAATTCCCGCCCTTTGGTGGTAATCAATCTCGATCCCCAAAATGTGTGTTTGGCATTATAATCTCCTCCAGCAATGAATCTGCTACCGAGTGTCTGGAAGAATTCAATGAATTTTTAGTCATCTACTTTATGTCTTGGTGGACAATAAATTGCAGAGATAGTTAGATCATTGTTGTCGTCATTGATATGGACACTAGTTGCCTGTAAATATTCTTGAGGATGTTTATCAAGTTCATAATGTTTAATTGTTTCTTTTATTATTACTGCAGTTCCTCCATGAGCACGATTGCTCGGATGTTCTGTTGTATATATTCGATAGCCATGTAATTTTAGAGTGGTCCACGTTGTGAAGTGGGTTTCTGAAATTAAAGCTATATCAATTTTTTCGTTATTCATAAGATGTTCAAGTTCTTGTTTTCGTTGTACAAGCCCATTAGCGTTCCATGTTATGATTCGAAGCGTTCTACTCATTTCTTTTTCTTTTGCGCTTTGGTTTTCGGCTGGCTATTTTCAAGCCTGTCCAATCTATCATTTAATTTTGTTAATGCTGACATAACGTCAGATAGCGACGGTACATTTTGGTTTTGTTGTGTATGGGTTTGAATCAGTGGACCCTTTTGATTTTTGTTTGAAGAACTAGCCATCTGTGCAAAAGAAACTTCTTGAGTGACTGGTTTCGCAGGTTTCTGTTGTATTCTTTGTACTGCTGTAGTTTTTTTAGGGTGAGCTTTTTCTATTGCATTTTTATAAGTGATGCATCCTTTCCAATTTGCAGTATGTGCTTCACCACAGTTTGCGCATTTCGCCTTTGATTTCTTAGACTTAGGGCAATTTAGTGAAGTATGTCCTTCACTACATTTTACACATTTTGGTGTTTTGAAACAGTAGTTTTGAGTGTGACCAAATAGTTGACAATTTTTGCATGGTGGAACTTCTTTTTTTTTCCTTGGGGGTTCTACTTTTATTATATGATAACACAAGTTTTTAATATCATAAATATCTTTGTTGTTTGCTTGTGGTTCCAAATCCACGAAGAATAATGAAAGTCTTACAATAGTTCGATCACTAAACTTGTTGTTAGGGTCGACTTTTTTTTTTATTTGAATGTTCGTGACAGTATGTACAAAATGTCCTAGCTCGGATAATTCGTTTTTAATATCACAGAGATCAGTTTCAGGATGTAATCCACGAATTACCACCCGAAACTTTTTTTCAGTTTTAAGTTGGTATCTATGATACTCAACTTTTTGCTCTTCTAATACTTTTATAGTTCGTCGAAACTGGTGTTCGTCGCCTGTTAGTATCTTAATTTCACCATTAGCCAAAGTTTTCATTTGTTGCTAAAAAAAAATAAATTAAAATAAAAAGATTTATTGTTTTAAAACCTTATTTTTTTAAAAAAATGTTGGCGTTAGCTATGGCGTATATTTGTTTTTTTTTAAAAATATATTGGTTAAAAAATCAAAAAAAAAATCTATACGCCATATTTTTAATAATTATAAAAATAATAATATAATATGTAACAAATGGCACCATTTAAATAAATTTAAAAAATATTTCACATCGTTCATCTTTTTTTTTAACCTTTAGCTACCTATAGGTATTGGAAAAATAAGCTATAAAAATAATCAAATTTTAAGGAATCTATTGATATAATTTTTTTTTTTTAACAGTTTAGTAGTTTTTGAGTTAAAGTCGGTGTTCTACCGAGTAGCTATTCGTAAAAAATCGGACATAATTAATTGAACAATGGTATTTTTAAACTTTTTAGATCTATTTTTTATTACCTATAAGTACCTGGAGTTTCATGATGGTTTGTCTTCAACTACTCCTTTAAACTGCGAATTACAAATTGTGCATCGCCCAATTACGACTATATAAGTTGATCCAGTAGGATAAACTTTGGCCCTACGAAAAGATAAACAGCATGGCAATTGTGTATGGATCCAAAAATGTTCTGCAAGTATGGGTGTCCACATGTTTTTAGGCAAAGCGTTGTATGATCTTGAGTTTTGTAAGGTGCGCGATTTATCATTCAATTTATAAAACACTTGATGAGGCTCAATTTGTTTCCATTCATCCGGAGAAAATGTAAAAACAATTTTTTTTTTTGGCAAACATTCATCAATACCGCTACAATCACTCGAAGTATCTAAGTTAAATAACAACTACATTAGATTTTGGATTTTAGATTATTGGAGTGTAAAAACCGTTTACCAGATTAGCACGTCTCCCTGTACCAGCCACTAGTAATTAATATAATATAATATAATAATAATAAATTATACTTTATAGTAAATTCTAATACATAATGTATTAAAACTGTAGATTGAATAATGATTTATTCAGTCTAATAATATAACAGTGGTTGACTTAAGAGTACATGGTTATAATTTAATGAGTAGGCTTATGTACATTCAATATATTACCTAAACTATACAATATAAATAAACTTTACTTGTTTTGATTAATAATTATGTAATTACATAATATATATAGTATATAATATATTTAATTAATACGTATAAAAGTAGGTAATACCAACCATATTCTGTTGAATAATTAGAGATGACTTCTGGTGGATTAATCTTGGGACTGGAACTAAAGCCGAGCTTGTCTTTAATGCCGTGGCGTCCCTTATACACAAAAGTGTGAACGGCACTTTTACTCATTCGACCATCTAAATAAATACTCAAATCACTCCATACAGTATCTGTAGCTACAACAATTTCTGAAAGTAATGATAAATTATTAAAGATAGTGAAAAAAATTACCAAATTATTATTTAATTTATGTTTAAATCCTACCTTTAGACATTCCATTATAAATAATAGACAACTTACAGTATGCAGTAAAGCGCGAAATATAATATAAATATAAATAATTAATACATTTTATTACTTAAAAAAACATTTATTTTAAAATGGTAATAACTTATAACTTTATAAGCTATATATAAAACAAATATTCTTATAAATATTAAATTTATATACTAAACTAAACATAATAAACAATCAGAAGAAAATATGTTGGATCATCATCTTCTTTTAATTAAGGATAAAACCCCTACCAAAAAAATTACTAATAGAATAATTGATATTCTAAAATTATAATTTTATAAAAATTAATTTTTGTGTATACGCACCATTAAAATCAATTTTTTTAAATTCTATCTATTTAAACTGTTTAAAGTGTCCCTAATGCAAAAAAAAAAATTTATTAAATAATAAAGATAAAATTAACAATAAATATATAAACACTTAAGTTTTATCAATAAATGATTACAATGAATTAGGTAGGGAAAGGACATGGACACCTTCAGGGGGGAATGCCCTCCCGCTTTTGTGGCCAATGTTTGTATACCTATTACAGAATTTTACCTAACCTAACTTAGCATTTTATTATATATGAAATATACACCTTGCCCCCCTCCCCTTGTGAAAATTTCTGCGGGCGCCATTGGGAAAGGATATCCCTCTATTAATATGACGTGTAAATTTAAAACTTTGATATAAAAAATTATAATAATATATATTATACAGGTATTATCTTTACCATATTATATTATATTATATTAGGTATATTACCTAGGTACGTAATTTCCATTGTTTTAATAATAATCCATGAAATATGAAAAATTATAAAAATAAAAAATATATTGCAATACAATAATTAACTTTAAAAAAAATAATTTTCACCTATAGTCAAAAAAGACAGTTTATTCTTATAAACCTAATATATTTTACGAAGTTATTATATAAATAATATGTCGAAAATTCGTTCTAAAATAAAAATAAAAGGAGAAACTATGTACCTAGTAAATTTTCCTTTATTACACACTTTAGATAATACAATAATTATTATGCATTATGTATTAAAATAGGTAATTGAATTTATTCAAATACAGTAGGTATTTAATATAACATTATTCAAAGTATTTACAAAAAAATTCTTACTTTTATCACCGTTGACTTCGGTTACTATCCGATCTTTAAAATTAAGAATTGCTTCCACGATTGTCTGAGGTGGGATAACAGCTTTTCGCCCAGCCATATTTAGTAAGGTAATCGATAAATATAAAATAAATAAATCTTACTAAAAAATAGTAAAAACAAAATAACCAAAACCACAACACAAAAAAATAGTTGAAACCAACACGGTTAAATGTTCCAAACGGAATAGTAAAAAAAATTAAAACAAAAGTGCACAACACAAGAGTTATTGAAAATATAATGCTGTATTTTATTTTTAGTGACAATCGGGAAATAATAATACTAGATTGCATGAACATCATAACAATAATAGATTTACCATAATAATAATTGTAGTAAAAACCAAAACAATTCAATACAATGATAAATCAATAATATGGATTATTATAAAAATAGAATTGTCTGGAATAATAATATAGTATTAAGCACGAGGGCAGAGTAATCAAGAAATACTTGTTTACTTTATGAACAATATTTGTTTTAGGAGTACTCAGCTATTTTAATGTACGTTATACTCGTATAATATATTATAGCCATAATTTTATAAATTGTATATTTTGATATACTATAGAATTGTTTCTTGTACGTATATATATTATATATGAGGTACGTCAAACTGTAATATTACCAAGGCAACACTTTACTCACGGTAGGTATAAGTATTTGTATGCACACATTTGTAAGTAGGTACCTACATAATTTTAATTTATTTTTTAAAAACGTAACTTGCCTAAAAACATTATTTTTTTAATTTTCAAGTTGTAACTGTGTTGACAACTATACTCAAAGAATGTCGGTACAATAATATGTTATGTTTTATTTATTAGACTCACAAACAACATAAATAAAACGCTTCAAACTACTTTAAATTAATGTTTAAATTGTTTTTAGACAAATAAGTACATCATACACCATTTTTAATTTAATATAATATAATCAGCACAAGTTTAAAAAGTACCTAAACAGAATTTGCAAGTACAATTCGTGCTCAAATCTTTATTTTTCGATTTTGAGGGGGGCTGGTGAAACGGTCAAAATAGATAAAGGCCGATTGCTCGGTAACTATGGGCGTGCGAATTTCGGGAGTTGGCGTGCAAATTGATGCTAATTGCGTGCTAATTATTGGCAAAAGAAAATTTTGGAAAATCTTTATTTTTCGATTTTGAGGGGGGCTGGTGAAACGGTCAAAATAGATAAAGGCCGATTGCTCGGTAACTATGGGCGTGCGAATTTTGGGAGTTGGCGTGCAAATTCATGCTAATTGCGTGCTAATTATTGGCAAAAGACAATTTTGGAAAATCTTTATTTTTCGGTTTTGAGGGGGCTGTTGAAACGTTTCACCAGCCCCCCCCCCCACAAAGTTTATTGACAATGTATTATTTAATATTATCATGCAAATTAAGATAATAATCTTGCCAATTCATGCTAATTCCATGCTAATTTTTAGTGCAAAAAAATTTTTAGATTTCTATATGGGGGAGCCAGCGAAACGGACCTACAAGCGAGCATTACGACATAGAAAAAAGACCATTTTGTAAATACTGAATTGCTTATATTTTAGATAATTAATCACAATATCAAATATCTGATTCCAACAAAACATAGAAAAAACTACCACCTTTCAAACAATGTATTACTTATGAGTCTACGACTATTATTGATTTCGTAGCATTTGAAATACGAACGCACTATTTTAAATACAAAACGACTGGTGTTGCACCCTCTTAAGTAACAGCAGCAAATCTAACTCCATTAAGGTATAATAAATGTATAATAATGTATAATATTGTATAATAATGTATAATAATGTATAATCAATTAGGTTGGTACAATAAATTATAGAAAAATATGTTTTAAACATCTAGCAAATAGTAATCACGCAACTAATTTTATATTATGTTTTAGGATACTGCTTGTGAAGAACAAAAGAAAACTGATTTATCTGTCAATGAAATCAATGACAATTTATTCAATGTATGAAAGTATAATAATATAGTAAATACTATAGTAGTCGTGGTAGGTAGTTGAAATTATTAAAAGAATATTTTTTTTTTATAGGATAAAGTTACAAATTGGTTAAATGCATGTGAACCACAGAATTATAACTCAAGTGACATTATTAATGAGGTGAGATTATATAATTAGAGGTACCTATTTATTGAATTAATCTAATATTTTAAATTAAATTAAATATTTTTAGAACCATGATCTTCCGAATATTAGTGAAAATACTGAGCTTACAGACACTTTATTCTTTTCAAATACTCCTGAAGTAAAAATATGAAAATTGTATTAATTTTTACATTGTTTTAATTATTATTATTTAATATATTTCTAGAATGATCTAGACATCCAAAAAATGGATGCCGAACCTGTACAGACAAATCCAAGTGGTAGAAAAAGAAATAAAATAAATCAAAAGAAAATTAAACAAATACAATTAAACAAAATTCCTCATGAGTGGTTCATTACATGTCCTCACTCTAATAATATATCAAAAAAATGCAATGTATCAATTTTAAAGCCAACTGATATAAGCGCTTTTAAAACAAATTTATCGTCCAAGATAAAACAAGATAAATTCCTCCTTACAATGATGAAAATTAAATGTCCAATAAGAACGGATCGTCGCAAAGGAAACAAAGAAGAAAAAACAGTGATTGTTTATTATTTGCCTACAGAAAAAGGTGACCTTCTTCAAGTATGTTCAATTGCATTTACTGACATTACAAGTATTACAAAGAGGCGTTTAATTATATTATCTTTAAACTTCAAAAAAAGTCATAGCAGCCCCAAAGAAAAAAGAGGAGGATTTAGTATTGCAAGGGTTAATACATTTGATGAAATAACTATATCCATTAAAAACCATATAGAATCTTTTAAGAGTAAAAAGAGTCATTATTGTAGAGAAGATACAGGCCGTAGTTACTTGCAGCCTGGTTTATCTGTGGCAGTTATGTGGAAGCATTGGAAGAAAAAGAGGGAAGTTAGTAATCAATCTACTGCATCTCTAAGTAAATATTATGATGTTTTTTGTTAAAATTTTAATTTGAGTTTTGTACATCCGAGACAAGATGTTTGTTCATTTTGTTCTGAAACTTCAATCAAAATAAAAAATGAAATTGATATTGAGAAAAAAGTTGATTTAGAAGATGTATTATTGGAACACAAAAATAAATCAAAATGTTTTTCTCGAATGATGGCATAAAAATTACCTAATACTGTTCAGGTATGTTTTGACATGATGCAAAATCAACCACTACCTAAACTGAGTGTTACAGATACATTTTATAGCAGGCGAGCATGGGTTTATAACCTTACTTTTGTTATAATGTCAGAAAATGACCAGAGTAAAGACAACTGCTACTTATATACAAGGTGAAAGTGGTCGTGGACCAAATGAGATTGGATCAGCTTTGATACACTTTTTGGAAATTCTTGAAGAACGGTATAAAACAAAGTCAAGACCACCCACGATACTCAACCTTTATTCTGACTCATGCTCTGGTCAAAATAAAAATAAATTTATAATGGGTTTATTATTGTATTATATGAATTGTAAAGATACAATATTCAATAAAATCAAACACATTTTTCCTGTCAGAGGACACAGTTATATGGCTGCAGATCAAGTATTTGGAAGGATAGAAAAATTTCTTCGCAAAAAAGAAATAATTGTGTGTCCTACGCAATATCATGATATTTTCAAACAATTTTGTCAGCTAAAAACCTATGAAAATGATTTTTAATTAAGTGTACAATATAAAAGATGCATGTAAGTCCATTATAAATCCAAAAGGATTTAAACTAACTGAACAAAAAATGTTGTTGTACGAAAAAGGCAAGAAAACCATTGGTATTTCACAAAATTATACTGACAATAATTATGTGTATTTCAAAATAATAAAAAAAAATGCAAGAATTGAAACATTGGAAATCCTTAAAAAAACAAACCATGTAAAACCCCCAAAACAAAATGATATAAAAAAATTGATGCGTTTTTTCACAGTACCAAAAACAACTTCATTCTATGAAGACATTTTTAAATTAAATGAATTAGAATCGATTGAAGACTCAGCTATTAACGAAGAAGGTGCTTGCATTTTTTCGGAAGATAAATCTTATTAAAATAAGTAATTTAGTTTATTATTTTATTATGATTGTCATTTTTTTTTTTTTTTTGTAATATGTATACAATAATAAAAAAGGTTGAAGTTTAAAAATAAAAGTGTTTTAATTGGATGCAGTTAATTTATTATATAAAAATTTATTGATAAAGTTAAAATTGTATATATTATCGCATTTAACTACTTATCTATTTATCAGCTTTTAGCATAATATAGATCAATGTAATAATAAATGAGTAGGTACCTACTTTTCACATTTTAAAATTTTAATAAATTACTATTAAAATAACGTTTAATCAAAACGTAATATTTCCAACAATTCTGTCAAAACGTGTTATTTCCGGAAATAACACGTTTTGAAAAAAGTGATTTTTAAATTTTACGAAAAAAACCATTTAAAATGCAAATAAAGATCGATTTTTCTTTACAAATAAATAAAATTCCGTATGTTTCACTCTTAAAAATAAATATAAAACAGTAAAACGCAAAACTTTAAGAGCTATAGATCAAAATATAAAAACCATTTTTATGAAGAACTGTGATTTTGGCAATACCACGTTATGACTTGTCGCCCTTCAATTATTTAATATTATAAAATCGTGAAATCGTACTTTTTTCTCGCTTTAACTGCTTTTATTTTGAGTACCGTTTCGAAAATCAAAAATGACCTCTCTAAAGTACCAGTTCAAGAACATTACCTTTCAGAAAAGATGCTATACTTGATACTTTTGAGCAAGTTTAGAGGGAGAAAAAGTGTTTACAGAATAAAAAGGAAAAATAAATAAATATATAATACAAACATTGGAAAAAAAGCGGCCCGCTGCACTTCAGTGGTGGGGGGGGGGGAGGGCATGGCCCCTCCCGGCCACCCTTGTTTCTTACAGTCAAATAAGTACTAAATGTATGAATCTCTAATACCTATAATATATTATATTATATAGCAATATATATTGTATTTGGTAATCGGGTAGGCAATAAACACACAATTAAACGTTAGCAATAGATTTTTAGGATTAAGGTAGGCAACTTTGTATATTTGTATACAAATTGACGATAAGCAATAGATTTTGGGAACCCTTGAATTCTCTTATCAAATATTGCTAGCGGACCTTACACGAATCATAGATGATATATACATGGATAGGACATCCCTATACCTATTATACACGGTATGCTGTGAGCGAAGAGTCTACTCGTTACCAAATTGGTTATATGCGGTTACAGATATTGGTTTATGATAAATAACATTTTTATCAATCTGATTTGTGCTAATTTTTAAATCAATACAATTATTAATTTCATTTTAATTCATTATTTATTTATTTATTAATATTATTTATTTAAAATGGTGTACAAATGTTTATATTTCGGTTCCAGTTCAAAAAATAATGACGAACATGCCTCTTGTTGCAACATTGCCGAACATTGTCTTTTCATTCGTTAGAATAAATTTTATCGAATTAATATAAATTTTTAGATATTCTATAATTATTATTTTTTTTTTTTTAAATTCAAGATTCCCAAAAGATCAAAGACGATATTTATGGCTAGATTCTTTAGGCTGAGTAACGCAGGAAAGTGGGACAAAATATGTTCTAAGCATTTTAATTCTCAACATTTTATGTTGGGTGTTTCAAAAAATACATTATTGAGCGACGCAGTACCTATGCCAACTGATTATAAGAATAGTGATATACATATACTTGGACATCAGAATGTTTCACGAAATAAAAAAAATGAATGAACAATCAAAAATTAGATTCACCAAATTAATTTTATTTAAACACCAATAATGTACCCAATTGTTTTCATTTATTATTATCATTTTTACACTAAACATATCTTTTTATAGTATTGGTATGTGGTATTTTTTTACCATTGAGTTATTTAATATTTCTTTGACCAATTAAATGTAAACTAGGTATCGAAAATGTTATAACTTAAAGCAACTTAATACAAAGTACAAATAATAAATAATATCACTTTCCAGATTTTTCCCTTCGATGTGCGCTAAAATTTGCGTTTTCGTTATCAACTATGGTTGACACCACACCTTTATTAAATTAACCATTTTGGTAACTAGTATGCTCTTCGATCACACTTGAATACATGGTATGTCCTATCCATGTATATACAGGGTGATTTTTTTTTATCATGAACCACTCATTATTTCAAAAAAATATCAATGTTTTAGATTCTGAACGAAGTGATGAATGTATTGATTTTACAATGATGTTTTTTTTTTTTGTGTGTGTGTGTGTATCTGTGTACAGCATAACTAGTCGAAATAATGCTTCGATTTCAAACTTTGGGGGTGGTTTCCGATGTAAAATTGAATATCCTTGTTCAAAATAACAACACCGTAGTACCTATTAATATTTATAAAAATTCTGTTTTAAACATAATGTGTAATGTTGTAAGAATTTAGCATACTAGGTACCTTATAAAAAATAAACATTTAGAAATTTCAAACTTTAAATTTTAATATGACATTTTGATATTTAGTCGAATAATAATTAAATTTTTAATTTATAGAATTAAGTATACAGTATAATATAATTTATACTATAAAGAAAATAGTAAACATTTTAATTAAATATAATTTATAACATTTTTTTAACAGAAGCTTTTTTAACATATCTTGTGTAGAAAAAAATCATAAATATAAGCGTTTAATTTATAAAATTTAAGTAGGTATGTATACTTTAAACACAATACATAAATAAAAATTAATTGAAAACATAATACATAAATAACAACTAATTGAAAACAAATGATAGTTTACATAATTATAATATAATACCTACTTGGTATTATTATTTAAACAATAATTCTTTTAGTAGAACTGAAGAGGTAAAAGCATATTTGTTCACAATTTCTTCTGGATTTAAAACTATATCCTTTACACATGACAATAACATGAGACTTTCAAGTCTATTTTGACTCATGGTGGATCTAAGTCGAGTTTTAATTATTTTTACCTTCGAGAACGATCTCTCACTTGCAGCAGATGTTGTAGGAATAGTGCATAAATATTTATATAATAAAAAAAGGTTTGGGAATGCTGCAACTAAATTATAAGAACAAAGCATTTTAAGTATCTCGGTTGCTGATAATTTTTTTCTAATTACTTCTTCATCATCCATTTCATCTGGAGAGTCAGAATCAGGGGTATTTTCATTTTCACTTTCGATGATAAGTTCATTATTTGTGCGAATACTGGATAAATCCATACCATTATACAATTTTATAAAACTACTTGCAAATATAGAATATTCCATTTTCAAATTATCAAGACTTAGACTAGGAATCCAATTTTTTAACGCAATGAAATGATCGTCGGAAATTTCTGTTCCCTCGCTAGTTGACTTTAATCGATCAAAAGTTAATAATGACAAGTTAGACAATATACCTCGAGCACCTTCAAATCTACTTATAATAGAAGTGTTTACTTGATCCCATACTACATAAAAAACTTCAATTTTAAATTGGTCATAAGAATTTGTCATTACTTCATCAGAAACAACTTCTCCAGGCAACAGCTTCCTACGGCGGCTACGTATATTTGGCAAATCACATTCAACTAATCCAATTTCATTAACAAATGATTTTGTTTTTGTAATTAAATCATTAAAACTCTGTTCATTTCTTAAATCAAATAATTTTTTAGCACAAACATCTACCATAGTGATTGCTTGAATGAAATCAATAGATGAAGATTGCAAATAAATTGATAATGGAGTAGTATGAGAAAATATATTTTCCATTAAAAATAAATTCAAAATAAACTTGAATGAAGTCATTATTCTGTAAAGATTTGAAGCAGTTGAAGAGGTTTCTCTATCTGTTGAGTTAATTAACTCTTCCAAGGTCTTTATAAATGCCAAGTACTTTTTATTTATTACTGATAATGCACGGCCATGCGAAGTCCAACGAGTGGTAGAGAAGTTCTTTATTCCACATGGTGTTTCTGAAGGATAGCATTTAGTTTGTTGCTCTAAGAATAAGGCTGTTCATTTTCTTGCTCTCATATATGTAATCAAACTTTGAACTTCTCCAAAGAAATTTCTAACACTTGAACATTTATCACATGTATCGACAACAACCAAGTTCAGCACATGTGCAAAACACCAAACGTAAATAGCATTTGGATTTTTTTCTTGGACATATGATCGAACACTAGAATATTGTCCCTGCATTGATGCAGCTCCATCATAAGATTGAGCACATAGTTTTGTTTCCCAATACCTAAGATAAAGGTACCTATCTATCTCATACATTTATAGTACTATTGGTTTTTCACATTTTATCTGTTCTCCGTTGAGTTAACATCTCACAGAGTTACTTTTAAATATATTACTTTTCTGTTAAATATAAATACTACAATGTTCTACTCTATACCTGAAAAAATGGATATGTGGTCATGCTTCATCGAATGTGGAAAAAATAAAAGGAAGGCCGCTTTATTGTACAGCCAACGATTTGGGCTTGAGAGGCAAGTTCCAAATTCTAGTATTTTTTCAAGATTGGAAAAAAACTTAAAATCTACTGGAAGTTTCAATAAAAATAAAAATAGGAAATGTACTAAAACTACGGAAGAATATTCCCAAATTGTATTGCAAAAATTAGAAGAAAATCCTAATACATCTTTAAGAATAGTATCGAGTAAGTTGACACATATACATTTATATATTTGAGCTTGAGGTCTTCTCTGGCACAGTAAATTCTCAAACACTTATTGCCTGGTTTCCATATTATGATCAAATGTGTACTCCAGTTAATTTTAGTATGAGCCCTACTAATTATGTTTCATTTTAAATAGTAAAACTTACTTGCATTAAAGACTCCAACTGAACAACAATGGACAAATAGCCTTCTTTATAAAATTCTGATTCGGAAATTCGGAAATTCATCCATCTTACTCATGTTTTTTAATGAAAAAAAATTGTATTTAACAGAAAAGTAATATATGTATTTAAAAGTAACTCTGTGAGATGTTAACTCAACGGAGAACAGATAAAATGTGAAAAACCAATAGTACTATAAATGTATGAGATAGATAGGTACCTTTATCTTTTTTATGTGTGTGAAACATGTCATATTCATCATTAAATCAATTATGTTTTATATTGATATGTAGGTATACATATAGGTATGTAACTTAGATAACTAAAATTAAATAAATTTGGAAAACCCAATGCTTTATGTTAAGAAGATATTATGTTGTATATTTTGTTAATTTATTTAAGTTTATTATTTGTTAATTATACATAATACATATGTGTTTATTTAATATAATTTATATTTCTATATCAGATTGACGAGTAAATTACAAAATAAATATTTTTTAAAAACAGTATGGTGTATCTTAATTTCTATAGTAAATGATTATACTAAACAGATAACATATATTCATTTTAAAACAAAGTAAATCAACAATTTCTATGTATTTAGAAAAATAATTTATAAATATGCAGATAAAAATGTATTATTTATGTACTTGGATTCAAGATTTAGAGCCAAGACTAAAGTAGTTAAAGGTCTATTCACACATTCCTTTTTTTTTTTTTTTAAGTTATATAATATGTTTACAAAGCTCCTGTCATTTAAGGTTTTCATTTCATTAAAAATAAATAATTACAAATCAATCTGTGTATACTAAAAAAAAAAAAAAATAGAATAGGTAAGTCATTTTGATTACATGTTTTGTGCATTGAGGAAGTGAGTCAATCTGATGCGAGGCTATAGGCCCAGGGCCTGTTGTTCATAGTGCCTACCCGACTTTCCATTTATAAATATTAAATATTCAGGGATATTTTTTTTATATAGTGTATAATTTGCATTTCATATTACAAATAACTTGTGTAGTTGTGTGTGAATAGACAAATAATGGACATTAATTCATTACTAAATTATCTAAGGAAATAAACACATTAGTTATCAATAATTTTACTAGAGTATGAACAAATTTCCGTAGTGCAAGTTATTGCAGGATTTGGGTAAGGTCATAACTAATAAAAAATATTAACACTTAACATGTCCACTACCCTAGATAAATTAATAAAAATTAAATGGACATTAAACATACTTTATATGTATTATCTACTCTAGATTGCAACATATTTTTAGGGCTATGGATGTTTTAAAAAATTATTCAATTTTACACTTATTTTTGAAATTATGTTAATTTTTAATTAATATTTTATGATATAAAAATCTTTTAATATTACGTAAAACTGGCACTACCGTATTCAAAAAAAATTTTCAATTTACCAATTTAGGTTAATAAAAACTCCATAGCCCTAATTATAGAAAATAGTAAATCAATAACTTAACTTAACTTAATTATTTAAACATAAAATTAACAATTAATGTGACAATCAACAAATGTTACAAATATAGAAGTAGTTGCGGTCTTGATGCTGCGCTGTTTTCTTTTTTCATCTGAATGAAACTGAAAAAAAAACATTAAGTTATTTATAGAAATGATTTATTGTATAAAAAAATTGTTTATCCATACTTATTAAGTTATCAGTTGAGATGTACTATGCTGTGACTAACCACAATAACAAATTGTATTTGTTCATCCAATCTTGTTATAAATATTTGAATTAAAAGTTAGTACTACAAATTGCAATTGAAATTTGAAAGAAAACAAAATTAATTTTCTAAAATATAAGCAAAAATTATGATAAATATCAAATTATTTATTTTATAAAAAAAATTCATACTTACATAATAATTTGTTTAGATTGTTTAAAGATTAAAATATAATATGTAAAGAAATATGGATATTTTATTCTTTTATTCCATATTAATTTATAGTCATCGGATACCAGTAGCAAGCAATGTAAATTTGCATTAATTGCTGGTCAAATTAAGCTTTCTAGTCATATAGTTCATTGTATTTTTTGATTAATCATATAAACTCTACTAATTGCCACTGAAATAAAATTAAAATATTTGAACCATGGTTATTATTTGTCAATAATATGTATAAATCATTTAATAAAAAAATAAATAAAATTCTAATATATTAAATTTGGATTGAACTTACCAATAAATTATACAAATAAGGTGTCGGCAAAGTACGAAATCTGATTCCCAAATACCTTATAATATTACTGATTGGAAAGAGGTATATTTTTAATTAAATTCAAATTTGTTAACCAAAATACAACATTAAAACACGATCAAAAAATATAACAGGTATGCATCACGAATTAAGATACGTATTATTATTCGTGGTATGGTATGCATTGGAATAATTGGCTTAACCTTTAAATTTATATTTTAAATAATACACATAACGACATAACATAGTATTTACTTAAAACGTTTTCTTTGGTTAAACAGTCAAAGAATAGTAATTAATTTATAATTAATATTCCATACTTGATAATGGAAAACTAACATTAACGAATAACGATTAACCACATGTTTTCAGAAACGGTTTACCGACATTTATTATCGTCTATCTACTAATACGTGATAAGATCGTATACCAGGAATCAGTAACCAGTGATATATTTTGTAACCATGATGGTAAAGTGTAAAATGTTAAAATGTTATTTTTATACTTTATAGCTGATACAGCTGCGCTTCTGCTGGCTAGTCGTTCACCGACACTTGGCGTTCGGGTGGGAGTGATGATAAGACACCTTTTATTTTTTTTTTTTTTTTTTTTTATTGGTATTGTTTATCTATCTTGTTATTATCGATAATGACCGTTATGGGTATTGTTAAATTGAGATAAAATTTCATTTTGACTTCTGGTTTTTACTGTTGGGTTTGTAAAATTGCCCAGTAGCAGCAAATTGAACGAATATTTAAGCATTAATAAGTCGCAAACTAATTACTCAAATAAAATTCTGTAAACGTTAAAATTATTTTTTTCAGTATGTTTATAGATTTTCGTTATTAAAAATAGGTATTACCATTTGAAAATCTAAAGTTGATAGTGTTTTATCTAATAAGGGAGGTAGTTAAAATTATGAAAATTGTAACACAGTGTAAAATAGTAAAACCTAGAAAGTTTAAAAAAAAAATTATTTTAAAATTCCTAATACTTACCGAGATATTAACTGGTTCATGATAAAAAAATCACCCTGTATATTATATTTAATGCAAATATCACAAAAAACATTGAACATTCCTAATCCTGTGGAATCATGAGCTACTTTCATAGCAGTAAGCCTCTCTTCAGTTCGACCTTCTTCATTAATAAAACGCAGGACTAGTGAAAATTGCTCTAATCAATATTTCCAAATCATCAATTACTTTATTTTCATAAATCACATTATCTTTAAAATATGAATAATAAGGATTAATTAACTTAAATAATTGGAAACAAGTGTAGTTTAAAAAATGAAAACATTACTAACAGATTAAATGATGATTGATTAACTCTAACTATTAAATTAAATATCTGCTATCAATATCATTTCACTAAATTTGGTCTATCATAATAGTATTGTTATAGAAAATAGAGATAATTTTATGATTGTTAAAGAAAAACAAAATTGAATGAATTTTGCTTTAAATTTCAGAATTTTCCACCCTTTTTTTTATCAAAAATATCTATGTAAAATTAAAATGACCTTATTTCCAATAAGACCAAAATGTATTTTAAAAGGAATCATTATTATCTTGTTAATTCACTAATTATTACAATGTATCTTTAAATTGCCTATTGGCGTTAATTAATAATCAAATGATCAATTTATTTGGTAATTACTTACAAGCTGGTAGAGGGCATTGCTCATCTGCCTCATCTGATGTACCAGGTATCGATATTTCCAAATCATCAATTACTTTATTTTCATAAATCACATTTTCTTTAAAATATGAATAATAAGGATTAATTAACTTAAATAATTGGAAACAAGTGTAGTTTAAAAAATGAAAACATTACTAACAGATTAAATGATGATTGATAATCTCCACATACCTGGGGTTAGTATATTTTTTTTTCCATTTAAAATTATATCATCAAAGTCAAATATTATAGGGTATTTTCCGATCATGAATTCATCAGTTTTACTTATATGATATATTCCAAATGGATTAACACCTTTAGCTTCATTTGGTAAAGTTAGTAAATATTTTTGCGCTTTTTCACCTAATATTATTATACTTTTAGGCATAGGAGATTTATTTGTTGTTATTCGTGGAGAACTTTTAGGTGTTTTCATATTATCTTGATCTTCTGTTAGTCGTAATAATTCTGGATTACGAGGTTTATAAGGAGTAGGTATTATCATCTTTTGAATATCATTATCGGTTTTAATAGCAACCTCTTTAACATCATTAACAGATGATTCAACATTTGATAAGGATTTAATATTGGTTCATAATGTTTTACTTTTTCTTCTGATGTATATTTATCGTTTAAAACTGTTTTTCTATAGTTATTTTGTAAATTTTTTTTAAGATTAATTATTTTATGTACCTCTGCTGGTTGTTTTTTATTTATTTTTTTTATCTTAATTTCATCTTCATCTTCATCTTTTTCTATAACATTTAACTTTTTTTCAGAATGTTCTAATTCTGATTTTTTAAATCTATTTTCTAAATTTTGTTTAACACGAATTAATTGCTTTATTTTTTCTGTTTTGTTTTCTAAATGGGTTTCTTTCTTAAAAATGTTTTGTGTTTCTGATAGTTCTGTTGGTGGTTCTGCAAATACAACTTTTTTAATTTTTTTTTTTTTTATAATATCATTTAAATGCTTTCTTGATTGATTAACATTCATTTATTGTATAAAAAAATATTAATTTTCCAAATTTATTAATTTTTCAAGTTTATAGTAGAAACGATTATTGATTAGATCGATTGTTATAAAACCATATTTATTTTTCCAACAACTTGCACATAAAGATTTAAAATCATTAAAAGAAATAGTATTACTTAAAAAATCCTCCCAAATTTTTTTAGTATAATGAGTTGATTTAAAAAGAAATAAAATAGATAAATTATTTCTTATATTTTGTAAATTTTCAGTAGTATAACATTGTGTTAAATAAATAACTGAAATATTTTTTGGTCTTGATCTTCTAAACATCTCATAAACTGAAACTGGGTAAACGCTTCTGTTTTTCTGCAATATACAAATCGATCAAATTTTGTATTTGCTTGAGACGGGAGAAGTCAATGTTCGTCAAACTAAAGTAATTGTCGTTTATATGCAACGTAATTATACTATGCTTAGCATTGATTGAATATGAAAAGTTATCAGTTATTTTTACCCGTCTACATCTGGTATGTAAATTATTAATAATTGAATTGTAATTAGATTCAGACATTAGTGTAAACCATTCTTCTAAACTTAATGTAATAATTTTCTTTGAAAGTTTACATTCCAATAGCAAAATAATTGAAATCTGATTATTAACTAATAACCCAACTGTAATATTTTTCTTGCTAAACGCACGGATGTCAAAAGTAGACTTACAAACAATTATTGGTGAACTCATAGTTAAAAATATTTTTAATACTATAAATAACAATATATAGTGAAATATAACCGCTAGAAGTCATACGTTGAACTGAGAGTTTTTTTCTTTTGTAAACATATTATATACTAAACCCTTAGATAAAAATGCAAAAATATGTGTAAAAATTGTTTATTAGGTCATACATTATGTATTATTATAAACATGATTTAACAAATGGTATCGTGTGAATCGGTTCCACAATTACAAATAACTTCGATTTTACAATAATTACTTAACACTTTTGTACATACTGATTTCCCTTCATTAATAATACAAATAAACATTTTGGCGAAAAGCGAGTATGTTCAATGAAACAATCGTCAAAAATTTCAAAACTATGTAGAATTATCCCACACCAGTGACTGCATCATCGAGGTTTAAATAATGGAAGCCACACTGGGCCAATTTGTATTTGTTCTGACCGTATTCGGTGGAAATGTTTTGAACGTTGTTAACCTTGAAGAAAATGTAGTGGATTCTGGATAAGCTGGTGTTGTGTTGAATTGAATTAGGTCAACCAATGATTGGATATCGTTAGTACATTTTTGGAAATTCATTTTTAAAAATTATTAACTTTAAAAAATAAATTTAAATAAATTACTAGAAAATTAGGACTACAAAACACAACTTGTTCAAACAGTTAAATGTCAGTAACTGAATATAAAAAAACAAAAACAAAACAAAAAACACATACAGTGTAACCAACATTTAAAAAATTGTAATACCCTGAAAGTGTTGACTGTGCACGAACAAATAAAGTTATCATGAAAAATTAATTAATACACATTTTCTCCTGGTGCACCATAGTCTGTTCACAATCGATACAAACAAAAAGCACCAAGTAGTGGTCAATGAAAAGTTGTGGATAAACGTTTTAAAATCTCCCTGTAAATGAAAAAAACTGGGATAGAACATACATATACTACCTACTGTCATGAATATCTGTCACTATAAATACATATTAAGGAATGGTGACCAGATTTATAAAATACAAAAAGTACGTATACAATATTATCTTTTATACATATATTACATTAATGAAACATTTATGAAACAATATAAAAAACAAATTAAACTACATTATTTTGAAACATAAATCATAAAATATCAGCTATCGTAGATTTTTAATTTTCTTAAAAATAAAAAATAAAAGAAACCTATAATATCGTTTGAAATTATTATTAGTCATACTTTACTACTTCAAATTTTTTTTCTATACCACGCTGACAATATTTTTTGAATTTACGAATTTTTTTTATTTTCACCCAGGGAAAAATCAATTTTCCGGGAAATCTACCAGAGCAGAAATTATAAAAAGCTGGTCAGGAATTCATAGGAATTGAGTACTAATTATTGGTACAAAGAAAATTGCAAAATTCAAATTTGGGATGATGGCGGGGTGATGTAAGTGTACGGTTTATCGTTTCACAATAAACACTATTCGATTGATTATATTGCGTATTGTATTATTTCATAATTAAATATACACCAATCTGGCACGAAGATTTCGGTGATTCCAGGTATATATATTATTATAACGCATATAAGGAAAAAATCCAACTCGTTAACATGACACAAACAGTTCCGACATCAATGGGCTCATCGGCGCCCATAACAACCATTTAGTCACAAGTTATCGGAACTCCGGGAGTTTTCGAATAAAAGACGGATGTCAAAATATATTTCGCTTGACTAAAAAACTTTATGGCCGTCAACGTTATCAAGGTGGGTAGTAAAAAGAGGGCGATTTCACTAACCTTGATTTCAGAGGAAGTGCACAAAATTCTATTCAGCCTGTGTTTACCAGATGCCCTAGATATCAAAAGTTTTGAATCGTTATGAGCCATACAAATGAGAGCGCGACATTATCAGTTCCTTATAGAGTGGGAAATTTTCCTTTACCAATCAGTAAAAGTTTTTCTGCAAAAGGCTCTGCTGATTCATCTCCACTCAAAATAACTCTCATATTAGTTGAAAGCGTCAGTTGTTTAACGTGCCTGCAAATGTAAAATACTTTCAGGCAAGCATTATAAGTTCCTCGTTTGATCACAGGTAAGGTCTGGTGGAAGTCTCCTGATAATAAACTAAAGTACCACCCATAAGTTGAACAATCACTCGAATGTCTCACAAAGTTCGATCGCGGAAGCGCTTCCAGAACTTTTTTGTGGGTCATTGTACATTCGTCCCAAATAATTATCTTGCAAATTTTGAGTAGTTTTCTCTTTCCTGAGTTTTTAGTAATATTCAATATAGGTTGAATCTAAAGTTGCAAGATCCAACGGTAAGTTGAGAGCTGAATGTGCTAGTCTCCCTCCTGGTAAAAGCGTTGCTGCTATTACAAAGGTTGCAATTGCGAGGCGATTGTTATCTTTTCTTATTTCGGCTAAAAATATGTTGACTATTAATGTTTTTTCAGTCCTTCCTGACGCATCAAGAAAAAATCTTCCACCATTTCCATTGGTTAGGACACTACAGTTACACGTATTCTGTTTGGGGTGGTACCTAAATCTTACAAATCTAGGTCTATTCATTTAGCATTAAAAGGAAAAGTTGAAACAGACACTGAACGTTTAGTCAAAAGCAATACTTTAGTTCACGTCAATTACAGTGAATATGCAACTCCAATAGTTCCATCTATATTAAAACCATACGGAACGGTTAGAATTGCGGTGATTTCAAAATACCAATAAATCCGGTATTAAAAGGGACCGAATACTCTCTTTCAAAAATAGAACATTTATATACAAATGTTAGTGGTCCAAAATATTTTTCGAAAATAGATTTAAAAGACGCATACCAACAAATGATTTTAAAAGAATCTGATTGCAAATATACCACTATTAACACACATAAAGGCTTATTTATACACCCGTAACCCTATTGTAATAAAGTCGTCCACAGGGGAGTTCAAAAAAGCTATTGAAACTTCCACAGCAGGTCTTGAGGGCATAGGTATATTCCAAGATGACATTATTGTTGCAGGCTCAACTATCACAGAGCACAATACTCGTTTAGACATAAAGTTGAAAAAGTGCAAATTTATACAAAAGTCAATTGAATATTTGGGTCACAGGTTAGATGAAAATGGGTTTACACACACTAAAAAAACACACAGATGGTAAAAATCAATGCCATAGTCCCAGAAAATAAAACATTGCTAAAATCATTTTTAGCTTTAGTTACGTATTATATAAAATGTATTCCAAACGCTGCAAATATTTTAAAACCATTATCTATTCTTTTACGTAACGGCAGTGAATGGAATTGGACACCAGAATGTAACCAATACATTGAATTGACAAAATTGCACTGCCGTAAAATAAAATACAACAGTTTTTCTCTTTTAGAGATCCCACTGCTGCCACCAAATCATGTGTGCTAACGCCGTATTATCGTTGAAATCAGGAAATAATGATTGGTAAATAAAAAACACTAGTTTAATTACTACACATACACTAATTTATTATTTCTACTCAAACACGATTTAACTTATAACTTAGATTTTCTGTCTACAGTTGAGAAACAATATGACTGGATACGTGATTCCTTTGATGTTGATGCTACAGACACTAACCTGACTACTTTTGAAAAGGAGCAGCTCATTGAAGTCTCTTGTGATCCCTCGATGAAAAACAAATTCTTAAATCCTGGTACTACATTGTTAGATTTTTGGATCTGTGTTGGAAAAGAACAAAAAGAACTGTCTAGCACTGCTGTCAAATTTCTTGTTGGATTTTCCACCACTTATTTATGTGAAAGAGATTTTTCAAGTTTAACTTAATATGTTAAATTTAATAAATTAAATGTTGAAGATGATTTAAGATTGTATTTAACTAAATTAGAACCCAATATTGATAAACTGTGCCAACTGAAACAAGCTCACCTATCTCACTAATTTCTTTTAAAATAAACTCTTATAGTTTTTAAAATTTTTTGTATATTAGTATTTAATAAATTAATCTTAATGAAATAATAATGTACGTAAGTCTTTAAATTTTTTTATATATATTTTAGTTTAGAAACTAAGAAGGAGTACCCAAAAAAATGTATTGATGAAAAGGGGTAAAGTGTTTATAAAAGTTTAAGAATCCCTGGTCTACACTATAGAGGTTCTATCTAACTCGAGTCCATACTCCGACTACAGACACCTAACCGTCCGTGGGAACCACGATTAAAGATAGTATCACAACGACCCATAATAAAGTGTTTCTCAGAGTTTCCTTGTTATCACAACGACTAGCAGAACCGAGTATTGGCGCTCCTCCAAGCGTTGAAATATTGAGCTATAATTGATAATATACTACTGTTTGGACTGCCAGCTATTCACTCAGCATTTGGCTGGGCAGCCACTAGAATAAAGGAAAATGGTGTTCGACTTTGGACGGGATAGGTGACCAATAAATATAAATAATAGCACGTCGTATATAAATGACAATAATATATTATAAGGCACGAAAAATGTGCATATGTTGGCCAGGAAAACGTCTTTTCCCGGGCGCAACTCAAAATAATAATAAACAATAAATATCAAATAATGATAGGGCAATAACGACAATTTACAATAATAATGATGATTTGATTACCGGTCGGCACATGCGCCGCGGTGGAGTGGTGTATCGGCGGCGGCGACTGGAAGCGACTAACGGGGAGCGGTGGCTGTTGGCGGCGGCGAATGACCGATTACGTGATGTGCAACTTACGTAATCACGGCACTGAAATAGCGTCGCACGACGGATACACACACAATAATAATAATGCCGGGGAACGATGTACCGGGTACGAATTATAGCCCGTCGGAATCAGACGACTGCGATGTACCGGCACGAATAAATAAATAATATGTGCGCGAATATCGGCGGCACCCACGCGACGGCGAGTAACGGTCGCGCAACGGACAACCGGTCGACGAAAATCGGTACGACGTCGAGAACGACGACAACGGCGACGAACGGCGCGACAGCGAAATAATACAAATCGCGGAACAATATAATTACGACCAAGTGCGGATAAGTCGCACCCACGAGGTTGTCGCAAAACGGCACCGAATAACGGCCGGACGCGATACCCGCACGGTCCGCTCAAGTCGAGCGTACGAAAAAGACAAGTTTTAGTCGCCGGCGGCGACTTGGCCGAAGCCCGGTGTCCGCGGGCCGCGCGACGCGCTGTCTCGCGGACCGGTTGCCGAATGTTGCGCTGGAAGCGGCGGGAAGTTCAAACAACTACCTTTAATCGTGTCATGAATTTACGTTATAAGAAATAAAATACAGAATAAATTTATATTTTATAATAATTATTATTTAAATAAACCAAATATTTTGTGTTGTTACATTACATAATTTTTATATTTTAATAAATAATAATTATATTTTAACAATATTCATAATAATATATTTTTAATGATTAAATAAAGTATAATATATTATACTTCACTTTCAGTGTAAATTATAATTTAAGTTAACTACCTACGAGTTTTGATAATTTTTTTTTAGTTTTATTTAGTTTTTTATTCATTTGATTTATAATATATGTATACTGTCTCATTCTCATTATGACAAATGTGCTACATATATCTGAGAGAATATCAGTTTGGTGCACATTACATTCAAATGTCAAAGTATTATTTTTACTTAGAAAATCCGACGAAACGTTTCATTAAACACATCAATAGAGCCAGCATGTTTCTCAAAGCTTAACTCTAAACTTCTCAGAATGAGAAATAAATTTTGATTTGGATGTGTTAAATATCCTCTTGACTTTAAATTAACAAGTTCTGCTTCTGGAGATGAACTACTATTTAAATTTTTTAAGCCAGCTATACATAATTCACATTTTGTTTTTTTTTAAGAGTTTTCTAGCTATATATCTGGAAATTATAAAATAAATGATATGTGACTACCACGATTAAAGATAGTATACATTATAAATTATAATGTAGAATAAATACTTTAAACCAAACTTTACACTTAAAATTACGTAGGTACCATATAATCACGATTGTAAAAATCATTGTAAAGATCGTATTTTTAATCGTGTATATAATTTTTTGCATTTTCGCGGGAAAATAAAATGCATAAGATAATGTACGGAATGATGCGTAGTACATAATTTATACCCTATGAGCGCTAGTAAAAGTTTCTAGGGTATCGATGATAATAAAAGAAACTATGAGCAGCATTAAATTGTTTCTTATCAGAGTTCGTTGTGCAACCATTCTATCTTTAATCGTGGTGGGAACTGTACGAATCCTCGTACGATGAATTCGCTGACCAACGCACGTCCCACAGTCACGTAGACCATTAATTAGCGAATTTACATATCGACATATCGTATACAGGGTGCTTAATATATACAGGGTACAACAATACTACTTATCATTTATAGAACTGAAAGTAATGTTAAAGACATAGACAATGAAGGCACCATACAAACAGACAATGATGATGATAAGAGTGTTAACAGTGATGAAGAGTATGGCATGGTAGTCGGAAAGATATCTTTGTTGGTGATATTTTTGATGACAAGGATCAAATTAAAAGGAAACAAGATTGCAAACGCCGCAAAAAAAGATAAAACCAAAGATCCGGATCAACAATTTGAAACTAAGATTCTTTCAATTTTAAATAATCGAAAAAGTGAACCAGATGATGATAATTTTTTTTCTCTTATGAAGTTTAAAAGTATTTTCTTCATAAAAAAATTGAAAAATTAAAAAAAGAAAAACTATTTCTTAAAAATAACCCTTTTGGTACCAATCTATTGAATCTGATAACAAATTATTTGAGTTTTACTGTGGGATTAGTAAATCTATGTTTGATATAATTGATGATTAATGTTCAAAAGTTTCTTTTAAATATTATTATGATTGGAATGAGGAAAATTCTGTTTAAAGGACCAAATTCTTATGACTCTTATAAAACTAAGATTGAATTTAGCTTATCCAAACTTAGCATTTAGATTTAAGACTAGTGAATCCACAGTAGGTAATATTATATTAATATTAATAAGTGTTCTTCATGAAATTTTATTAATTAACTTAATGAATACAGTACCTTCACAAAATAAGAATTAAAATTGCTTACCAGAATGTTTCAATCATTTTCAAAATTGTAGAATAACATTTGATTGTACTGAAATTTCATGCGATATTCCTAAATCCCTTTTGGATCAAAAGCTCACATATAGTTCTTATAAGAATAAAAATAAATTGAAAGGGCTTATTGGAGTGGCTCCTAATGACGTTATTACTTATGCCAGTAAATTGTATCTTGGATCCTCTTCTGATAAAAAAAATTGTAGGCCACTGTAGAGTATTAAATATATTACAACCAGGTGATTTAGTGTTAGCTGATAAAGGCTTCCTAATTTCAGACTTAATGCCTCCAGAAACTTCCTTAAACATTCCTCCTTTTCTTATGTCTCCGCAATTCACTCCAAGCGAAGTTCTGAAAACAAAGAACATAGCTAGAGCCAGAATTCATGTTGAAAGGGTGATGGTTAGGGCTAGGATTTATATGCATTTGCATGTTTTTTTCCTTAAGTCCAAATTGATTGGTTGCCAGATTTGTCCACGATTTGGCTTATTCTCGTTTAAATAAGACCAATTTTTTTTGCATATTTTTGCATATTTTGGGCATAATGCATATAACTGCATATTCATAGATTTTTTAGGATACGATCATTTTTAACTAACGTTTTTTGATTTTTATAAGTTATTGTTAATTTTAAATGGTACTTCACGAAACCGACAGTTTTTAGTAATACTTTGTGTTAGTACGTCATGTGTTGCGAAAATGTGTGCGGACGTTTATACTTAATAATTTTAATGGTTTTAATAACAGTGTCCAGTATGCCGAAAGTTCAAAGTGAAAGTGCCAAGTTACGTCTAATTAAACTAATATTTTATGCAATAATATGATGAGCTAATAATAAATTATGAATTATAATAAATAATACTAAAAATTTGTTTTTGCATATTTTGGTAAATAAAATGCATATTTTACAATTTTTTATTGCATATAAATCCTAGCCCTAGTGATGGTTAAGCTGAAAAGTTTAAAATTTTAACACATATACCAAAATGCTTTATACAAAGTCATCATAAGTATTTCAATTATGTGCTACATTAGTAAATTTCCAAAATCCAACAATAAAAGAAGTTGAGCATCTGTTTGTAAATAATGATAACACATAAAATATAAATTTCCAATATTCAGTTTTTATTTATTAAAAAAATTATAATATAATGATAATTATTTACTATGTATACAAATACAGTGGCGCCATTTGGGGGAGGGTGAGCAGGGTGTGCACTTGCACCCCCTTGATTTATTATTTACTATTGACCTAGCCGTCACTGATACACGGCCTTGCCGCCTTGGCCTCCAGTTTTCCTATCTTTAATATTAGCCTAGAACAATATAGAAACGAAACTCGATCAGCTGATCGCTGAATTGGTTCCCTATGATCTGAAATCTGAACAAGGAATTGGTTAAACAAACCAACTAAGTTTTGTTTTACAAATTTTGTGTTTGATTTTCACTTCAAAATGGTTGTAAAGTGTCTAGTGTGTCCGAATAAGTAGGGAT
Organism: Diuraphis noxia; assembly: GCF_037042655.1. Classification (NCBI taxonomy): domain Eukaryota; kingdom Metazoa; phylum Arthropoda; class Insecta; order Hemiptera; family Aphididae; genus Diuraphis; species Diuraphis noxia. Next base: position 103,361,919 of record NW_028301711.1, on the reverse strand, counting down.
CCTTATCAAATGTTACTTTTCATAGATTTCCAAAGGATAGCGAAAGGTAAATATTATAATTAATTAAATATTAATAATGTATTAATCTAAAAATTTTGTTATAAATAATTGTATAATGTTTTAGATTTTATAAGTGGGTTAAACTTTGCCGTCGTCCTGATCTAACAGAAAAGAGTCCATACATTTGTAAACCTACTTATAGACTATGCTCAGAGCACTTTGTCAAAACAGATTTCAACAGTAATGGTCGGTTGAATAATAACGCTGTGCCTTCTGTATTTAGCTGGTCTGATGTGGAGTTGAAACAAACTGATTGTTTACAAACAATCCCTGAGGAGTCCATTCCTAGTACTTCAGGAACAATAGCCAATTCTGCTGACATTAATAGTGAATCTCTATCGTCAATCAATTGGTCAAATATAGCTGACATATCTTGTTCAACTCCTAAAAGCTCTACATCGAGATCAATAACTTATTCATCAGGGAACAGTTCAACGTGTACAACACAAACACATAAAGATTTGTCCAGGAACACATCACGAAAGGTAAAACTTAACAAACTGCTAAGTATCCAAAAGAATAAATATAATGATCTTCATAAAAAATATTTTTCACTTAAAAAGCATTGTTCTGACCAAGAAAAAAAGTCTTCAACATTAGTGTTTTTTCATTTAATGTGCGACAAGTTTCTAAATAAAGGTTTTGCTAATTTTGTTAAAGTACAGTCCAAACTAACATTGAAAGATCCCCGTGGGCATAGGTTTTCTTATGAGACAAAACAGTTTGCACTCATGATACATTTTATGGGTCCTAAAGTTTATAGATTTCTTCGGAAATCCTGGAGTTTGCCATCTGTTAGAACTTTGCAAAAAACTACAGAGAATTGGGAAATTAATCCTGGTTTGAATGAATTTTTGTTCAATGTTCTAGCAGTAAAAGCAAACTCCATGACGGGCTGAGAAGGAATCGGTACTGCTGTTGAAGTGAGAATATTGTTAAAAGAGGTTTGGGAAGGTTGAGAGTGTCTTGATTGTTGAAATATTTGTGAAGGAGGGGAAATGAAAGTAGAGTCATGTAGTTTATTTTCCAGGGCAGCTAACCGAGAGGATTGACTTTCTACACAACATATACGATCAGTAAGGGTTTGAATACTAGAATTGATGCTACGCTGAACACTATTAATATGGTTGATGCTTTCATTTAGAGTGACTGCTTGAGAGGTGTTGTTGGCACTTTGTAGTTCGGTAAGACTGTTCTGGACAATAAGAAAATCAGAATGGAAATTAGTTTGAATTTGGGTCAGTTTAGAAGTGTGGTCTGTATCAATCTCATCTACCCTATTGCATAATTCATCAAATTTGTTGTCAAGCTCTGTAAACTTGCGGGCAAAATTATCCAGCTGTTGGTGGAAAGACACATTCATGTCGTCAATTAGTTTTTTGAGAGAGGTGAGAGAGAGAGGGGGGGAATCGCTAAGGAGAGAGAGATTGGTATCATCATTTTCAGCCATGGTTAGATCAAAATCTGTTGAGGGAAGTATTGGAGACTGATAAGTATTTGAGGGATTATACCTATCCGGTTGGCGGGTAATGCGTTTACCAGCACCGTGCATTAGAATAGAAAATAGAATCGATTGACAAAAATTATATAATACAATTTAAAAGCAGGATATTAATGTAAAGATAATATTTCAAAAGCTAGTAGTAGTTACAGTGTGATAGGGGAAACACTAAAAATGTTAGGCCTGTGACAGTTATTGGGGACAATAATTTAATTCTCAGAAAAGAGATAGAACAAGAAAAGATTATAATTTATAATGTTAATTAGGAAACATCAGAGCATAGATCTGACCTAAATGAAAATAATACTTAAGTCGCACTCGAATAAAAAAAATTTAATTTAATTGAATAATAATAAATGGAGCGATGAAATATAAGATTCAATTTACTAGTTTACTACCACATACAATGTGTATAATGAAGATATGAAAGTTAATAATATTAGAATAAGTGTAGAGACACTGTACTGGGTAATGGGGAAATTTAATCTAACAAATAACAATAATATACCAGGTAATGTAGCAGGTTTTAACTAAAATCACAAAGGACAACTTAATTTAATTTATAATATACTAATAGTGTAGTGATTAATTTAAATAGAATAACTGAAACGTAGTTAATGAACAAATTATAGGTTAAATTATATGCACTGCGCACACAAGAAATATTAATGTAATAACGATATACTAATAAAATAATATAAATTGTTATCCTACAAGAGGGATAATTTAGTGGACAATAACTGTAATTTAACTATACCGGGGTATACTAAAGGAAATATAATATTTGAATATAAAGGTTAACTAAATGTCCTAAGACAGATAATAATAGTAAAGTTAAGTTAGTTTAACAGTCTTGAAACAAGATCACAAAAATAAGGTTAATTAATAATTTGTAATATAACAATGTAATGGGGCCCTAGTCGGGACAAAGCTACCGGGCTAACCAACTTCTTATACAGCAACTCAGTCATCATTGAGGATATAACAATTTAAAAATAATAAGGGGAATAGTTGGGAGAACATATTTATGTTAGATAAAAGGGAATATATTGTTTATTAACCTGGTATACAGACTAATCATAGTAATATTTTAATTGAAGTTAGGGAGAGCATTATAATAATATAAACCTGGGCGTTAAGGGGACATAATATTAAATATTTACTAATGGTAAGGTATATGGAAAAACAAAATTTTTAATTATTGTTGTATAGTGAACATTGTCATCTTTATCGAGAAATAGAATAATAATTTAATTTTTTTTTTTTTTTTTTTAAATAAATTAATAATATGACAATGATTTATTTGTGCCAGATACAAATCTTGGACACATGATATATTAATGTTGTTAATAATAATTTGTATTAACCACCAAGATAAACATGTGTTCTGAAGGAACAGAATATAATAATAAAGTTAACTTTTGTCATGAGACAGAAAGAATATAGTAATCCGCAGATTTACAATATAATATAATATAATAATAAAATTTACTTTTGTCATGAGACATAAGAAATGTAATAACCCGCAGACTGAATACATAATATAATAATTGACCATGTGGTCCTGGGAAAAAATGTAAGTTATCGCAGCTCTATAATATAAAAAGTTCCTAACTATGTTATGCAGGGGAGGAATACGGGTCTAGGGAACATATTAAGGGGGGTCATACAAGGGGAAAACTATTATAATCAGCCGCAGCCGTCAGCACATACCGCCACCGTCAAAGCGCCGCTGCCGCTTCCAATCCGGTACACACACCAGCAGGAACAATTTCTGAAATGATTAACTGGATAACAAACATAGTCATGGGGGGAACATAGAAATAATAATAAGTTAATATTTACCTTTACATTATAACATTTTTCACATAATCTATCAATATAACAGTATTTTTTTTTTTTTGTACCAAAAGTAAATAATTAATATGACCATCAGTAAGTTAACAATAAAATAAAATATCTCTCTAGGAGAATAATATAGTCATATTTTTGAATAAAAGATTTAAAAAAACTTTGAGAGATTTGGGGAGTAATAATATTAAGGATTTTAGGAGATTTAATTAAAATGTGTTTGCATTACAGGAGAATAATAGTTTTTAAGATGAAAGTGGATAATAAATGTTGCCATGCCATGTGCTTGCCATTAGGTAAAATTTTTTTTTTTTTTTTATACATGTTTTATATATACTGATATTTGCCATTTTTATAAGAGAAATTTATATTTTAATAATTTTAAGTTTTATAATTTTATTAAGGGAGAAGAAAAAAAATATATTAGTTATACAGGGGAGTATTTGGACATGGGTCCTGTCACGGTCGCCATATGTGAGATTACGGAGCTTTTTAGGGCTCCGTAAACCACCAACGAGCAAAGGGGAACACTTTCCTCGTGACCTGTGAGCCGCACCGCGTGAGACCCGAGGGTCAAGTCGGTGGAACTCACAGGCTTTGATACACGCAGTGGCGAATGAACGCCAAAGATTTATTTAGAAGGGGGAAAACAAACAAAAAATTTTATATTAATAAAATAATAGGCGTAAAGTCTTAGGATAACTATGGGGATATATTTTACATGGTTGTAATAAATAATATATAATATAATGCACATGGCAAAATGCACAAAATACAGGGAAAAGTATATAATATAATGCACATGGCAAAATGCACAAATTACAGGGAAAAGAATATAATATAATGCACATGGCAAAATGCACAAAATACAGGGAAAAGTATATAATATAATGCTACAGCTCCGACAAGCGGTTACCGGCACGGAATAATCATCATACGTCGGTATGACACATTATACTATTACATGTGTTAAAGGAAAATACCCACGGCTCCGCATGACGGTTACCGTGGCACCTATGAGGAAAAATGGAGCATAAATAGAAATACGTTGTAGTGATACATAATTAAAATGAAAAAAGAAAAGAAAAAGTTGTGATACATAATCAAAATGAAAAGGGGGGAATATTGGGGGAAATAGTTTTGTACATTACACAAATGATGATGACTTGAGTTGTGGCTGGATGACGAAAGTGTGGATGACCGACGGCTGGGATAGGCTGGCCAGTTGGCCGTCGACCCCCAAGACACGTGGTCGACATGGCCCATCGGCGTCGGTCATTGGGAAAACGGAGGCTTCGCCCGACATCGGGCCCGACGTCGTCGCTTAGCCCATCATTTCGTACATTATGAGTATGGATGACAATACAAAAAACTATAAGTTGACTATTGACCACGAGGATGATCGGACCGCAGAATGAGTGGGCCGGTGGTGTTCGTTACCTACGTCTTGACGGGAATACGTTGGTTTAAAAAGTGAAGATGTCTGGCGAACGGTGTCCGGTCGCTGGCCGTTGTTGTCGCAATTGATGTCGTAGTAGGGAAGGTCAGGGTAGGCGTATTGCGGGATTTTACAATAATATGGGTAATTAAAATAATTGCACTGCGGCGATCGCACCGACGGACGCGACAGAGGCGCCGACGGCAGCCGATGACGACATGTTACGGTGACGTCGGTGAACACTGTTGCAGGCGGGGAGGTCGGGGATCAGTTATTGCATAACATAGTGGTAATCGCGGGCGCGCTATTATATTAATGGGATGGTCACTGGCCGACAGGTATGCTGATATCCTAGGTATTGGGTATACCCAGTGGTTTAATAATAATAATAATAAGGCCTGAAATTCTGTGACGTTACAAAGTGTTCATTTTTTCATTGCAATAATATGCAATAATATGCAAAAAAATTCCAAAAACAGATTCACACCTTTCCTTTGAATATTAATTTATTAAAAAAGTGGATAATCCATTCCGGTAAGTACCCAATGGTCTATTTATATTTATAACATAAAATAATTTTCCTATATAATTCAAATTTAATCTAACCAACTACCAAGTATTTTTATACTTCAAACTTTAGGGAATGTCGAGTTGGATTCCATAAGCCCGAAAAAAAAATGAAAAATCGGTTTTTATGCTCTAAACATTTTAATAGAGACCAGTATTCTAATCCAGTTGATCCTAAATCGCGGCTTAATTCCAATGCGGTTTCAACAAAATATTCTGAAGGTATATTTGAACCAGTTTATATGTATGCATAGGCGCAAATTGAGGGGAGCTTGGTGGATTACGTATTATCTCCCCCCACAAATCTAGGATATACCATTTTAAAATACTATATTATAAATTTCTACTTGCCGTTTAATATATTCAGACCCCCCCCCCCTCCCATCCAAATCAAAAGTTGAAATTGCGTCTATGAACATACCTATATGTATATTATTATATTTTAAAATAAAATATTTACTAGGTATACACAGTGCACGTAATTCCTACATTAAATTAATTATATTATTGTTATAGTTGAGCATGTAACTAAATCTACACCGTTGGTTAATATTTTTAATTCACTCAAAGCTTGGAATTGGAGTGTCTCTAGTACAGACTTCGTTGGAGGTATATAAGAATTATAAATATTATAAAAACAAAAATAATAGTTATTATCTGAAATATCAAATTAATTATGTAATTAAAAAAAAATGTGCTTATGAGTTTTCAATATATTTTTTATTATTAGAACTATACATAAAGAGTCCTGTACCTGTTATATTGAAGTTTCGAGTTAATAAACATATTTTTGGTCATTTAATAAGCGCCTTTGCGTATATTTTTTTGAAATATGTCCTTACTCTCTCTTTACTAAGGATAACAACGAGCCGGTACACATCATACCTATAAAGATTCCTACATTTTCTTGTATTAAAACCTGATGTTAAAAATGATCATGTGAATGAAGTATTGATCACAACTCCGCGACAAAATCGCGAAAAGCAGAAGTGCAAATGACGGTATGTGCCTCAAGACATATACATTGCATGTATACGATAAATGATTCTGATTGAGGACAGTATATTATGTAATATGTTGCATAAGATATTTTGTATTATTATATTATATTTTAGTACTTGACACTTGATATTGTCAAAGGTGGGCATTAACGAGTTAAAAAGTTAATTTTTTTTTAATGTTTTTACTTAACTAGTTAGTTTATTTTTTCAACAAATTATGGAACATAACTAGTTTAATATACAGTTGGAATAACTTAGCTTTTCAGTTGATTTAAAAAAAATCGTGGTATATTTATACTTTACCGGACACCCTTTTTTTTGTAATTTTTTTTTTTTGAAACTATGTAGTTAAGTACACTGAAAACGATGGTGAAGTCAGAATTTGGGGCTCGAACTTAGTTTTCAAGTTATAGGCTATTGAAGTTAACGCTTTTTCATAATCTTTTAAATAAGTAGTTTGATGGCAATTTTACGTATTCGCTTGTTGTGCAGTGGTCATGGAAGCTGTTTCCACCCGCCACGTCCGCGTTCAATACCGACTCGGGTAAAACTTTTCTTGCACTTTTTTTTTTAAATGTGAGCTTTTATGAAGATTACAAAAAATACATTTTATTAGGTGTACTGTTCCATTAAAATACCATTAAATTAAAATCGTATAAAAGAAACAACGAAAAATAAAATAATTATAAAAATAACACATTTTATTAGGTTTATTGTTCCATTTAAATAGCATAAAATTGTAAATTAAGTATATCTAACGAAAACTTATTATACATTTTCGATAACAAAAAATGTCAATTTTTGCAAGTTTTAATTTCCACGTACAAAATATTATTGATCACTTCGTTTTTCTCTACTTACGCGAATACATTAAAAGTAACGTAAACTATGGCAGCTGACAAATATATAAATTTATTCGACCTTAAAGAGTGGTCAGACCTAAACGACGGTTTAGGTCTAATCACAAAATTACAAGAATATGGTATTTTGCCAACGGAACAAAAATGTCTAAGTGGACATTTTATGAGATTGGTAAAAGATGAATCCATGACTGACAAATATAAGTGGATTTGTCGTGAAAAAGTTGGTGGCAAAAAGGGTAAAAAGACATGCAACTATAGGTAAGTACTACTAAAATTTCCTACAATTAACAAAATTAAAAAAAAGAATTTAAACTAAAGAAATTAAAACTAAAACTTATTATTATTATTTGTAGCCTTTCACTCCGACACAAAACATTTTTTTACAAATCTCATCTATCATTGCTAACAATTTGTGGGTTTGTTAATTTGTGGGCAATTAATTGCAAATTTCCAGTAATGAGACTACAGTTAAGGCTCACAGATAAGACCTTAACTGACTGGTCGTCGTTTTGTCGAGAGGTGACTTATGAAATGATGGTTATTAATAAAACAAAATTGGGTGGATATGGTCACATCGTTGAGATAGATGAATCCAAATTCGGACGTCGGAAACATCATAGGGGCCATAGAGTAGAAGGGCAATGGGTGTTTGGAGGTTATGAGAGGGAAACTGGCAAGTGTTTCATGGTCCCGGTTGAGAGCCGTAATGCCACAACCCTTTTAGCAGTCATCAAAGAATGGATAAAACCTGGAACAACAATAATTTCCGATTGTTGGAAGTTAATATATCTTTTCATACATTTAAATTATAAATATTATAAACTAAGAACAAATCTATAATTTAGTGACCTCCCAAATTTTTGAATTTTTTTTTGCAAAAAAAAAAATCATTATTTTAATTTATTAAGTAAGCCACACGGTAAATAAAATGCATTTTTGTTGCACTAAGTCACCCAACGGGGTCCAATAAATATAACTGATAACATAGTAGCAGTCACGATTATAAAGAAAAATAATATAATATAATCGTGGTACCAGCATAAGTTTGGTATAAAAAAAATTGTTTAAATATATTTATGTATATTTTATTATATTTATTTAATTTAATTTTAGGCTTACAATACTTTAAATGATGACGGCTATGTTCACATGACTGTGAACCATAGTCTTCACTTTAAAGATCCCGTGACAGGTGAGCACTCAAACACCATAGAGAGTGCATGGAGACATTCGAAACAATCGATGTCTAATTATTGCCGAAAGAAGTCATTTTATGCTGGGTATCTAGCTAAATTTATGTTCAGCAAACATTGTCGGTCACATAATTTGGACCCAACGACAGATTTTTTTAAACACGCTGGCATACTATATCACGTGGATAATACCGAAGAACATACTTTTGTCAACGGCGGCGACGACGACGATGATGACAACGTAGACAGTGGTGACAGTGGCAATGATGACGATGAGAGTGACAACGGTGATGATGAGAGTGACGACGATGACGATGACAGTGGCGACGGACAAGACAATTAATAATTGAAATAATTGTCTTAAATTAAAAACACTTGTGATGATGTGATCTGTAAAATGTTAGGGTATAGTTGTCCGAAAAATGATATCATGACTGATACCAGTGATCCAGCAGTGGCACCAATGTGAAAAAAAAGTTTTATAGTGATGCTCGCGTTGCTACTCGCACTGGGTAACCGCCGTATAAACAATATAGCCCAAATAGGTAAAATCATGATGAGTATGACAGCATGCTGCTAGGAACTTAATTGCGGTAGCAAAATAATATTATTATGTTACTTTAACAGGCGGTTGAATCTGGCGGCCGGTTAGGTTAAGTTAAGGGATAAGGGAGGTTAAGTTAGGTTACCCGTCTGCCCGAAGGGCAGGGATGCTCTCCCCCCCCGCGACCCCCGACGCCAACCCCCTCCCTCGGTTAGGTTAGCTATTTTAGCCCCGGGGGGTTTGGGGGCTGAGCCCCCATCTAACGAGAGGTCCGGAGGACCTCGAGTTTGGCGACCGGAGCCGGTAGGCGAAGGGAGCCACTATACTTGATAATTTTGTTATTTAACAGTAAGCTCTGTTTTAAAAAAAGAAGATATGTTAATAATAAATATCACTACAATGGTAAAATCTTCTTTTTTTAAAAAAAAAGTGCAAAAAAAATTTTGGGTGTGACGGGTATCGATCTCTTGATACCATGGTGATACCATTGCGTTGTTACCATTGCGCCATCATTGAACACCACTATCAGATGGTATTATAGGTATTTAAGGGCTATTATATTATGTTAAAACTTCAATTAGTTATAACTACGAAACTAACTTCGTGCGCCAAATTCTGATTTCACTAACGTTTTTTTCAGCCAAAAAATGACTGAGTCCACCAAAAAAATGGCTAAAAAAAGGGGTGTCCGGTAATGTATAAAAGTTCCTATATTTTCAGTTAAAATTATACAATTGGTTGCATAATTCATTTCTTTTTTGTGATCCTTCTTGTGTAACATAGGCATTCCTTGGGACAAATCGTTCATATGTATCAGCATCAAAATCATCATTTACAGTCATACATAATATATTATGTAGACAACAAGCTGCTTTTACAATAAGTCCACAATATGATTTATCATAAACATCAAGTTTTCTAAAACCATCATAGTATGAAGTAATGAGTACTTATTTTATAATAATAATCTTAAGTATTGTACATTAAAATGCTTTACTTCAATTTACGGAATCGTCCAACCAGTTTTCCAAATGCTTGTTCCACAACAATTCTGAAACTACTCAACTTTTGATTGAAATGTATTTGAGCAGGTGTCAAGTGACCAATATTCTTATAAGGTATTAATAGAGCTTCAGTTAGAGGATAAGCTCCATCACCAGTCACATGGCTACCTTCTGGTATAATTGTCCAGGGATCATCTAAAAGTTTTTGCCCAACACCACTTCTTCTATAAACTCGTGCATCGTGCGATGATCCAGGCCAGCCAGCGAATACATCAGTAAACATATATTGTGAATCCACAATACCCTTGTTCATTAATAAAAAGTATCAAATGAGGAATATGACTAATTAGTAATTACATGTATTGGGATTAGTAGTATTTTATTTAGCACATAATATTTTTATACCTGTAAAACTATTGAAGCCACTTGTTTTCGGTTTACAAACATAGTACCATCTAGTTTTGGCATTTTTTTCCGGCCAACCCAAGGTGCGAGAATTTTAATATGGCACCCATCAATAGCTCCAATTACATTTGGTAGTGCCCCTGGCCTTAATGAGTTAAATTTTTCGATTGTCCAATAGGCCATTTAATAAATTTATAAGAAATCATGTTTAACTTAGTTAAAATACTTTTAATTATTGAATGGCTTGTGCTTTCAGCAACATCAAATCTGTTAGCTAACTGCCTGAAAGATAATTGATAGATAAAATATAGTACATTTTTTTTAACTACTCATTAAAACTATTATGCAAAAAGTTATTCTGAATTGATTGTCACAACATCCGAATTTCTTCCACCAGTCACCACTCACCACAGTGGACTGTTGACTGTTGGAAAAATTCACCGGTTACACATTCCGAATTTCTTGCATAGTAATTTTAATCAGCGTAATAATAATCAAAACAGGATATCGCCAAATAACGCAGGATGTTATATCTGTCAATCTGTGGCGGCACGAATCATTTCGCACGAGATTGTAGGCAGGCAGGTCAAAATCCTAGACAAAACAATAATATATATAGACCACAAATTCCAAATTTCAATCCGCGTAGAAGTAACAATAGTAATAATAACGTGGAACCACTGAGTTGCACATATTTCAATAAAAGGGGACACGAAATTTCGAGTTGTTACACAAAACAGCGAAACGATAGGAATAACGCAAATTCGTCGGGAAACGCTCAGATACCAACCTCGAGTGGGGTGAGATTGGTACGTCAAATAATCGATTCAGAACCCTCACAGAACGATGTTTACGCATTTCAACAGCTATAGTTCAAAATCATATAATATTACAATCACCTAGTTTTAATACAGAAAATGTTCAATTACTATTAGACACGGGTAGCGATTTAAATTTAATAAAAATAAATAAATTAACTGGTAACACGATAATAAATGAAAATGAAAAAATTTATCTAAAAGGCATAAACGAAAAAATAGTTCCTACAATTGGACGCACAATAATCACATTGATAATAGATATAAACGAATTTAAAGCCGACTTTTTTGTAGTAGATAAACAATTTCCGGTTGATAAAGACGGGATACTAGGACAGAAATTTCTGATAGAAAATAACGCTGTAATAGATATCGCAAATAGTACATTATCACTCAGAAAAATACTTACCAATATTAATGAAAAATGTATATAAAACTAAGGAAAAACGGGTATGATTTGGAGCCTATGATATTGAGTCTTAGAAATATAGTATAATATATTTTATATTAAAGCTAAACAAATTTTGTTGAATCAATGTTTTATTTCATTAATTGTAAATCAATAATCCATAAATTTAATTACTCTGGGATTAAACTGATGGAAATGTATGTGCATTAATTTAAAGATAAAAAGTTATGACTGTATTTAATTTAAAGAAAACCTTCTTGAAATTGATTTCTCAACAAAATAAAAACAAGGAAACTCATGCATTGATTTTATGTTACAATTTCTTATTTTTAAAGATTATTGGGATTAAATCAATTTGTCTTGTATATAAACAAATAATGAACTGTAAGCATTGTTTTTATGCTATTTTTCCTTATTTAAAAAAAATTCTTGATTTTAAAACAAATTACTTTTTTTTCATAAAAACTATGATTTCTTCTTTGAAAATTATAATAAAATAATATATTATAGTAAAAGTTAAGTTTTTATTGTTTTGAAGTAAATTATTACCTAATACGATTTATAAACAAGGTATTGTTATTTAAACAAAATGCTTAATGTAAGTTCTAAAGTTACTTATCGGATTATAGATAAATAAAATAAAAATATAGATACATTGTTTAAAAATAAATCATTTGAACAATTTATTGTTATTCAAGCATAATATTAAATATAATATACAATATAAGCCCCTGGTTACAGGAATGACATAATAAAAATAAAAAATAAAAATATAAACAAACACAAACGGTAAAAATATTGTCAAATACCTATGTTATATATTGAATATACTAAATTTAAATGTACATCAAAATTATGCTCAAATATATTACAGCTATTTGTTTATCAAAAAATAAAAATAAACATATTAAATAAAATACACTAAAATTATTAATAACTGAGATAATAATACCTAAGTTCCTTATAATTTTGTATAAGATTGAACAAAGTAAAAAAAGTTTAATTGTACATACCTAGGTTGATATAAAAAAATACTGTTGTATAATATGTATAATCTTTATGGTTATACTATAAACAAAATAAAATAATGTATTTTAATAAATAAAAATAAATTTTTATATAAAGTAATGTTTTAAACGTATTACAGTGTCTTTATTATTAAGATAATATAAATGAACTGGAGGACCCATGAAATCTGTAATACTTTTTAAAACATATAGTCCAGTATCAATACTTGAGACAACATAACTAACAAAATGTTTGTTATAAGAGAGTACATTTAAAGTATTACATAAAAACAATACTTTCTCATCAAGACATATATTTTTTTTAAATTTATATACTAATGTTGTATTGTCAAATAAAGCTGTAAGTATATTATTGATTTTATACACTGTGTTGTTGTATACAATTTGGTCATAACAAAGAGCCTGATCAAGTGCAGTCAAATCATTAGGTGAAAACAAAATTTTAATTTTTTCAAAATATTCACATGAACTAAGTGGAGAGCCTAAATTTGTCGAGATACAAGAACTGTTGCTTAAATTTAAAATATAATCAGAAAAATTAATGGAATATTTTATACCTAACGAAATAGGAATATGAACTCTTGAAGTTATGTTTTTGATGTATGTTTTAAGTTGTCTATGCTTAGACTCAAATCTATAACTCCATAAATATTTTAAGGGCCCTGACTTTTTTATTATATTACAATAGTGGATAATTAAATGATGTTTAGGCTTTAATGAACCTTGAAATAACTCAGTATACCTATTTATTATTATGATACGTGATATGTTTTTCTAAATTTAAAATAATTTGATTACTAAATTTTGGTAACAACAGTAAATCAATCATCTCAATAAAATTAACTAAAAACAACCAAATTTGATTATTTTCAGGGACTAAGTCTCCTATTAGAAGAGGAAAAAAATGAATAAATATCTGCATTTCTCTTGAAGACATTTTGAATTTTAATGTATTTATTTTAATTTGCTTTATAGAAGGGGACATGTTTCCAATTTCAGTGTCACCATAATTAAATCCTTGTTTTCTACTATTTAATGTTTCCAAACTAAAAAACCTCAAATTAATTAAATTACATATGATATGGTTCATATCGTATACACAAATTCCCTCATAAATATCATGCATTATATCCACTGCATAGTTATTAACAACATAAGTAATATACTTTATTAAATATAGATTCTTCATATATACCAGTAATTTGACAATTATTAGTCTTAACATGTTCATCATAATTTTGTTTGTTACGGAGTAAGTTAATATTTTCATTGGCAAGTACTTGAGTACTTTTTTTGTCAGAAATACAAAAACGACAGAAATAATTTGATGAAAATGACCTTACAAATCCCAAAACACTATTTACTCCAAGGTTATCTCCAACAACTAGACCTAACAGAAATTTAATCTTAAATTGTTTTCCATCATTTAATGTTAATTTTATTCCATGACTTTGTAGTTCATTAATTTCATCGACCAAAAAATAAAAACATTTGTCATTTCCTATCAATTTTACATCTTTGTAGTTAAATAAGGCAGCTACAAAAATATTATTTAAATTTGATTTTAGTCCTTCAGGAGCTGTGGGAAATGAATAATAAACACCTAAAATAGAAGATGAATGTGAACCCAATGGATTGTTCACCACAAAATCATCAAAATATAAGAAGTAGGGTATATAAATAACACCATCCTCATTGAACAACAATATTTCATCTTTCCATAATTGACTATTAAAGAAATTTGTAAATCCATTGTCATTTTTCAATAAATCTTGATTTTTGATATAAGAATCTAAAATACCTGGTGCCTCAAAGTATTTTCTAAATTGAAATTTTAATGGTAAGATAACTCCTTTGACTTTTTTTTAATCAACAGTGTTAATGTTATTTATTCGCACATCATCTATGGTGTTATCCAAATTAATAATTTTAGGCTTTTCATAATAATCATTAATTTGCAAAAATTTAAGAAATTTGTACTTAGCGTCTAATTCTACAAATGGATTTTCACAGAAATTAATAATAGATTTAAGTGCATTGTTTTGTTTAATGTTATTGTCAACAATTAATTTCTTTAATTCATGAGCGATGGATATGGTTATTATATTTGTTACATTTTGTTGAAGTTGGATAGCATCTTTTCTGGAGAAATTAAATTTCCCATAGTAATGGGTAGAAAATTTTAATGCACATTTATTTAAAGCATCAATATCTCAATCATCAATAGTCAACACAAGGTTCATGTATTAAAGAAATCCCTTCTATATTTGTGTTAGCATTATTTGCAATCTTAGTTGAGGAATCATTATTAATATTTTTAAAATTATGATTAGAGTTTATATTATTAAACATTTCACATTTCATATGTTTAGAAAATGTACGATAAGTTGAAAAAGTTTGTGAACAATGCGATATACCACAGTGATAAAAACTTGATGATGTTAATGAATGAACATACTTCAAATGTACCATAAATTGATCGAGTTCAGCAAATATATCTTTACAGATAAAGCATATTAAATCCATCTTTTAAATTAATGGAATTATTTTGACAAATTATTATACATAAATATGTTACAAAATATTGGTTTGAAAAAAAAAAGAATTAATAATTTAATAAAAAATAATAATAATAATAATATTAATATATAATTACTAAATTTTATTATGAGAATTTAAACAGTTAAATTAGAAATTAATGATGTCAGAGAAGAACATTTAACGTCACACTCATTATGAATATCATAGAGAAATTTTTGTAAAAAAGTCCAAACTAAAATAGATTGAATGGGATACTGTAAATTGAACACTTGGAAAATTTTAAAACATGTGTCGAATGCACGAACTATGTTATACAATTTACAATAGGTGTTGAAATAATATAAATAAAAGTCTTTTGTATCATCTAAATCAGCCTCCAACAATGCAAATTAATGGTTATAGTTTTTCTTTTTTTTTTTGTAAGCGTTGTCAATTCGTGATTGAATTTGAACATGTACCTAAGTCGTTCACTGAAACCACTTGTAATAAAAATGACGTTTTGGCATCGGAAATAGACGTTTTAACTACGCGTCGTTTGTTGGTAACAGGATCTATTTCAAATGATTTGGAAGTTGGAACCAATAGAGCATTCATTAAATCCAAAACTAGGTGATTTCTGGTTTCTGCAAAGGCAAAAATAAAATAATTCATTCATTAAATTAATTTAAAAAAGAGTTTAAATATTGTACCAAATATTGTACGCTTAAGCAATAATTTGCTGTTTCCATCTTTTATATTAGTGATCATTAACGGAATAATCTTAACAATAAATTGATCCCAGTTCACAAACAGTGAGTTTCCTTTTGAAGGATAAATATGATCAAAATCAATATCAATCTGAAATAAAATAAATCAAACAAATAATGTTAAAACAAATAAAAACTATAAGTGTTAAGCTTCAAAACGGTAAACTTGTAACATACATCTAAAAACAAAGCCAAACCATTAAATATAGGTACATTTATAACCTATAATTATGCCTATACTTAGAAAACAGTTCAAAAATTAAATAAAATAAAATATTACCAAACTGTAGGCAAATGACTGTTTCAAAATAGGCCATTCGTCAAGAATGTTGAATTTAATGTTGAACCAATGAGTGAAGTAACTTTAAAATGGCAAAAAACTTGTGAAATTCGTAGAGATTATCTATTGTCTCAAAATATTAACATAGTTGATATTCTTGACGAATGGCCTATTTTGAAACAGTCATTTGCCTACAGTTTGGTAATATTTTATTTTATTTAATTTTTGAACTGTTTTCTAAGTATAGGCATAATTATAGGTTATAAATGTACCTATATTTAATGGTTTGGCTTTGTTTTTAGATGTATGTTACAAGTTTACCGTTTTGAAGCTTAACACTTATAGTTTTTATTTGTTTTAACATTATTTGTTTGATTTATTTTATTTCAGATTGATATTGATTTTGATCATATTTATCCTTCAAAAGGAAACTCACTGTTTGTGAACTGGGATCAATTTATTGTTAAGATTATTCCGTTAATGATCACTAATATAAAAGATGGAAACAGCAAATTATTGCTTAAGCGTACAATATTTGGTACAATATTTAAACTCTTTTTTAAATTAATTTAATGAATGAATTATTTTATTTTTGCCTTTGCAGAAACCAGAAATCACCTAGTTTTGGATTTAATGAATGCTCTATTGGTTCCAACTTCCAAATCATTTGAAATAGATCCTGTTACCAACAAACGACGCGTAGTTAAAACGTCTATTTCCGATGCCAAAACGTCATTTTTATTACAAGTGGTTTCAGTGAACGACTTAGGTACATGTTCAAATTCAATCACGAATTGACAACGCTTACAAAAAAAAAAAAGAAAAACTATAACCATTAATTTGCATTGTTGGAGCTGATTTAGATGATACAAAAGACTTTTATTTATATTATTTCAACACCTATTGTAAATTGTATAACATAGTTCGTGCATTAGACACATGTTTTAAAATTTTCCAAGTGTTCAATTTACAGTATCCCATTCAATCTATTTTAGTTTGGACTTTTTTACAAAAATTTCTCTATGATATTCATAATGAGTGTGACGTTAAATGTTCTTCTCTGACATCATTAATTTCTAATTTAACTGTTTAAATTCTCATAGTAAAATTTAGTAATTATATATTAATATTATTATTATTATTATTTTTTATTAAATTATTAATTCTTTTTTTTTTCAAACCAATATTTTGTAACATATTTATGTATAATAATTTGTCAAAATAATTCCATTAATTTAAAAGATGGATTTAATATGCTTTATCTGTAAAGATATATTTGCTGAACTCGATCAATTTATGGTACATTTGAAGTATGTTCATTCATTAACATTATCAATGGCGATTTCGCCAACCAGTTATGTTAGTTTAGGACCTCAATAGCTGTGTCGAAGGCCGAACTCCTAGATTTCTCGGAAATTCGGCATCGTAAAAGTTAATTCTACGATATGTTAAATATGATAACCGAGATGAAATCGCAGTGTCGGCGTCGTTAAATTTAATTCTACGAAACGCTAAATATGAAATCGTAGTATAAACGGGCACACCTAAAGAGAGGCTTAAATGTCATTTGGTTATTGAGATTACGTATCACGAATAACCAGGATGTGGACCGACTGGTCACACGAGCGTGGGAAGCTGCGATAACATAAAATTACACACGTACGCTTTTGCGCGACTAGGCCATGGACACATACTTATCTTATCGATAGGAGAGGAAACGCAGGGAGTAGGACTAATGGACTATATAGGAGAGCCCCGATTAGACCCAATTCAGACGTGAGCCACCAGAGTCAGAGCAAGCACCTTCACGCCAGACACCAGTCCAATTTAATTATTCGGACCTAGAATATTTTTCAATTAAATCATTTTGTGCAGTAAAAGTGTTTTATTTACATAGTAATCAAATAAATATCTAATAATTAATCACAAATCAAGTTGTTATACTTATAACACTCAATCCATCTACCTCAACACCATTCGGTTGTCCTCCTGTATGCTGGGACGCTACAGAATAACAGTGTCACCTGCACAACAATACAAAAAACAAGAGAGTACCAACACAATCCGCAGGGTAGGTGACACGAAAACATGGGAAAAATTTACAGTAGGAAAAAGCAATAAGAAAACAAACTTAACATGACCGATTGACAACTATTGCTATTTTGCCATATTGGCACAAACAAGATCATTGCCTTTAACGCCACTGCCAATGGTTACATAGATTACTATTTATTTTTAATGAATAGAAATCATTGAATGGGAAGGGCATCAACAAATTTAAAACTAAAAAAAAAAAAGTGTGAATAGACCTCTAACTACTTTAGTCTTAGCTTTAAGTCCTGAATTCTAGTAAAATATACATATTTATGAATTATTTTTTAATTAAATACCTACATTAAAATTGTTAATTTTAAAATGAATAAATATGTGTTTAATATTGTATTAATTTTTTTTAAGTAAAGTTATGTATTAAATTAATGTACATACATATTATATTGTATATTAAATACATATTTTAAAACAATAAAAATTAAAATTCTTCATCTGAAGATATTACACAATTGTTTGTGATGTTTAAAGATTTTTCAAACTTCTCAGACAAATTAAGACCATTTTTGAATTGAATCCAGCAATTTGGTGGTTTTGTATGTGTGTCAACTCCTGTTTTTCGATCAATCACGCAACATCTTATCTAAAAAGTTTTTAATCAAAGTATAAACATTATGTTAAGAAAAAAATGAATAAAAAATATACAAAATAATATGTATAATATACGTGTATGATGAGCTTATTATTATAGGTAGAATATTACTTACAAATATGATATTAAATTATAAAAAATGTATTTATTTGGTTTTAAAATGTTAAAAAGAAAACACTTTGAAGTAGTAAACTCTAGTTAGGGTTATGTACCTACTTATTATTTTTTTTAATCTAAAAATAATTATTAGCCCAATTAATTTTGTTTCAAATATACATAATTGTTCATAAAACAATATGATAGTAAATTTAAAAAAAAATTGTACATGAATGAATTACCTGTCCTTGACTACTCCAATACTTCTGCCGTTTTAGAGCTTTATCAATTTCTTCTTTATCTTTAGCTGTTTTGATGTCTAACTGCTTACTAATTATTTGTACCTAAATCGGAATGTTTAGGACACCACCAAGAATCGCACTAGTAAAATGTTAGCAATACAAATAGATATTTATTATTAAAAACCTAAAATATGTTACCTTTAGGTTTACCTAAGGTAAATATTATCTATATAAATTCACATACTTTTCTCAAATTTTTTGACTCTATGCTCCCTTTATTAGCAGGAGATTGAAATGTGGAGACTTGCGGATCATTATTTGTTTTGATCGTTTCCAGAGCCAATACTTTCGCCTTATTTGATAGAGACATTTCTTCCTTAATTTATAAAAACATTATAAATTATTATACATTTATCATCAACAATTGTTTTTATTGCTTACTAATTGTGATTTTAGATCAATTATCTCAGCTGAAAAAATTTTATTTTCTATTTCAATTTGGTTATAATCCTTTTGCATTGAATGGTTTTTAGCTTGAATTTTTTTCTAAATAATTATACAATATACATATACATATAAGGTATTTTGTTAATAATTGAAATACATTAGTCTTTAAATAATATTTGTTAAATTTCTATACTATTTTGATGTAGGGTTGGCCCTTATACAAGATGCTTGTTTTATCATAAACCAATCATTATTTTAAAAACTATTAACATTTTTAAAAATAATTCTTTTACATAAATGTAACTTATAAGTGAACTAACATTTTTAAAGCAATTAATTATATTCCATACCTATATAAAATACAATTCCGGATTAGCATAGGTCAGAATAATGTTGTATGTAAATATACATACCATTTCAATTTTAATTTCATCAATTTCTTTATTTTTTTCATCTAAAAGACTTAAAGCATCATTCAGTTCTAGATTTTTCAATTCCATCTTATTCTTAGTTGTATGTAGTTCCTAAAATATTTATTAATTTAAAATGTTAGCCCTAATGGCAGCGTTGTAAAGTATTTGAGTAAAAGTATTCAAATTTAGAATATTTTATTTAGAAGTACTTAAATGCTATTTTGACTATACAAAATTATTTCAGAACTAAAAAGATTTTTTTTTGTATTTGAAGATTATTTCCAATAGTTCTGAAAAGTAGGTATTTTGAATACTTTATTTTAATTTTTATTAATTTTTTAATTTTAATATTACTTAAATACTTTTTAAAAGTATTTTTCACAACACTGCCTAATAGTAAAGAAAATAATTACCTGTTCTAAATCTTCATTGTGTTTTACAAATTTTTTGCAAACAGATTTGTAATGTAAATAACGTGACAATATATAATCATTATCCGTTAACTTACTTTCCGTTGATGTGACAGACATATTTTCGAAAACAATTCTTTAGGTACTTACTCAAGGTAAAAGCCAAAAGCTAACAATATTTGTTATAAACAAAATGTTTAAAACAACTCTCGAGGTAAATGCCAAATGGTGACAATATTCCTGGTATACAGATATCTTTATTACCAAACTATAAAGGTACAATCATGTACAATTATGATACATACAGAATGTTCTTAGTAACATAAATTAAAGTTTACTTGATGGCTAATCCTCATTATAATTTGTTTTTTTTTTTTACCAAAAGAAACCTCAATTACTTTTTAAATTTGTATTTAAAGAATAACAATAATATTAACAAATAAAGAAATAACTAATAATTGATTTAATTATACATATATTTATAATTTAAAATGTTGTCTAGTGTTATAATACACTCTGTATACAATGAACCGACAAACAATTAGGAAAATCCAAGATACATGGGTAAAAGTACAAGATTAATCTTTAAGTGTTATGAAACATACAAATGGTATCCGGCCAAAATAGCGAAACAATTACCGCGAATGTAAAAATCGCGAATTGATAATAGCGAAAATAAAAATAGCGAATTGTAAAAAAAAGCGAAAATACATAATAGCGAAAATCAAATATATTTATTACAATAAAAAATAGATAAAAATAGTTTATAAATGAGATTAAATTACATTCATTATAATTATAATATCGTTAAGTTCTAATAATAAGTATTTATAGTATTAATAATAATAATTTTAAATAAAATAGGTAATTATATTTAATTTAAATATAATTATATCTAGGCATTCAGTGACAAATTATATGCTATACCTTTTATGAAGTTCTTATTCTCATTAGTATTATAATTTGTAACTAATGAATGAATTCTTTTATTACAGTCCTTGTACTTTTTTTTTTCCGTGGTTGTTCTCCAGCTATATATTGCTCTCGTTTTAATTCTTCTATATTTTGAACTTTCTTAATTCCATCTATGAATTTCCATATATTAGGGTGGCTTGCTCCTAAAGAATATTTATTCTATTACTAAAGATACTAATTATTAATAAAATAATACGAACCAATAACAGATGTAAATCCTCTGTGCCATCCTTCAATAGCGTTGTTTGTTGTTGGAAGACCATTTTTGGCTGAATAGTGACAATTCCAAATATGAATAGGATATCTTGGCTGTCGTCGAGTTTTTCGTCTTCCTGTTATTTTTCCTACCCAGTTATCCTCGAAATAATCCAAGAATGGCATTACCAGGTCTTCATTTTCAACATAAAATTGTGTTTCTAAAATTTCTTCGTATGCATTAATAACGTTATCTGGTGGAACATAGGGCAAAGCAGCTAGCATACGAATATGAAGAGCAAAGTTAGCATTATTAATATAATTTTCGACTAGACCAACATTTTGAATTTGTCGCCACATACATTTAGAAAAATGAAAAAAACAACCTTGTTGTTCAGCATGTGGAAAAACAGTTTTGAATGCATTGATTGAGGCATTTTCAAAATCCATTATTACCGATGTAGGATTTAAAGATGGTTTTATTTCTAATAAATATTTAAGAAAACGCGTGTATGTTAATTGGGATTTATCGGTTAATAATGCATAAATGGTAGGACTAACTGTTTGGTCACCTTGTTGAATAAGTACATGAATAGTGAATAACTGATAAAAAAGTGAAGGTACCGTTTTAAAAGTTCCATCGACTAACCAATTAGCTGATTGATCCATTAATTTTAAATTATTTTCGGTCGAAAATATTAAAATTCGATCTTGTGATGCTCCACTGTCAAATATTAAAAATTGTTCTCCTTTCATCGTTTTAGTATACTCATCAGCAATTTTAAGGTCACTCACGGTTTTCGGAATAGGTGGTGCACATTGGTTACGTGTCCGAACTCTTCGTATAATGTGTTTTAAATGATGAACTGATGGCATTTCACCGGCTACTCCAGGTAATATTTGAACAGTACTGATTATATCATGTGGAGTATTTTGTGTATGAACAGCCGCTTCTTTTATCTTATTCACAGCCATTTTGCGTTGGATTTTACATGGATCGGGAACATGATTATGTGAGTTATCCTTAGGTTGACTTTTAATTTCTCCGTTTATCGTAATAATTCTACCTTTACATGAACTTTCAACGCAACGCCAATATATTGTGTTATTTTGTTTTCTATCTTCACGATGCAAAAAGCCACTATACAATAATAAATCCTTATTTTTATTACTTTTTACAAATTCCATTGAAAATAATATTAAAATATTTTTTCACTGCACACTTTTTTTTTAACGAACGAAAATATTAAGTTAAATAGTACAAGCTACACACATTTACGCACTATCGAACTACAACTGTATTAAATTGTGTCAGCTCAAATATAATACGATTGACAATCTTATCTCGGTATATATCCAATATCAAAATAGTCATAATAGTAACTAAGATAGCACATTGACGATAACCCGATACGTCCGTGGTTACGTAGTGGGTATGTATTAATTGCGCCAGAAATTACAGGTAAAAATAAGTTTTATCAAGTATTTAAGTTTTAGTAAAAGTTTTAGTTTTATTATATGTTTTATAGTATTTGAAAAAGAAATTATAAAAATCTGCAGTTTCGCTATTATGCATAATCGCTTTTTTAAAAAATCGCTATTTTTATTTTCGTTATTATCAATTCGCGATTTTTACATTCGCGGTTAATTGTTTCGCTATTTTTGCCTAGACCCATACAAATATATTATGTATAGTACAGTTATTAGGAAAATCCAAAATACATATAAATGTGTATAATACGATAAAAAAAAATTACAATAAGTACCTACCTACCTACTCATGATTTTGATAACAAAAAACAGGTTTTTATAATATTAAATATAATATAAAATTATTTTAATACCAATATTGTATTTAAACTTAAAATTATATACAAAATAAGTTGTATTAAGATCTCTGCAGTCACAATGTTCTACACGTCAAATGAAAAATTGGACATGTGGGAATGTTTTTTGGAAAGTGGAAAAAACAAAAGAAAAGCTGTTTTATTATACAGTCAACGATATGGGCTTGAGAGACATGTCCCAAATTCAAGCATATTTTCAAGATTAGAACAAAACTTAAAATCTAATGGGAGTTTTAATAATCAAAAAAAAAGAAAATTAACAAAAACTACAGAAGGATATTCAGAAATTGTTTTACAGGCGTTTGAGGAAAATCCAAATATATCTTTAAGATTATTATCGAGTAAGTAAATAAAATAAATACAAAAAAAAACATAGACACATACAATTATTTTGGTTTATTATTGTTTATTTAGAACAAATAGGAATTTCTTATAGTTCAGTTCAGAGAATTGCAAAGAAAAATAAATATTATCCATATAAACGGCACACTGTACAGCATTTGAGATTTGATGATTGTGAGCGTCGCTTGGTTTGGGTTGCCAAGGTACATATTATTTAATTTTAATTTTTAAAAATTTTCTTATTAACCTATGTTGTATAAAACACAAGGTACTTGTTGAAATTGAAGATAATCCTCAATTCTTGGAAAGGATATGTTGCACCGATGAAGCAAAGTTTCACAATAATGGCAATGTGAATCGTCAGAATATGCGTTACTGGTCAAATGGTAACCCTCACTGGCATATAGAGAAGAATTTCCAAGAACGTTATGGCATTAACGTTTGGTGTGGTATTTTTTATGACAGATTGATTGGCCCATTTTTTTTTTTCTGGAAATTTAAATGGTGATAAATATTTAAATTTTTTAAAAAATGATCTCCCTATTCTTTTGGAGGATGTACCTTTATCACGGCGAAAAGATTTACTTTGGCAGCAGGATGGTGCTCCAGCCCATAATAAAGGCACTGTTATTCAGTATTTAAATTCAACATTTGGGTCAAAATGGATGGGAACATACAGTCCAGAAATATGTTGGCCACCTCGTAGTCCTGATTTGACTTCACCAGATTATTTCCTTTGGGGATATCTTCAAAGTGTAGTTTATAAGGAAATGCCATCTAATGTAGAAGATCTGAAACAGAAAATTAAAGATGCTTGTTCAAACATCCCAAGTCATGTGTTAGTAAAAGCTACTACAAATGAATTACTTAGAAGACTGGCAATTTGTTTAGAAGTGGATGGTCATCAATTTGAACATTTATTAAAACAATATTATTGTAAATAAACTTAAATGAACAGCTTATATGCATTGTATTTTAATTTAATTTCTTATTCTAATAGTAATTAGACAGAAAAAGTAACCAGTAATTAAATAAGACCATATTTAAAAAGAATATTTTACCAATACCCAATAGGTATTAATTCAGTATGCATGACGTGTACATATAGGTGTCCTACATTAATAAAATAAATCAACATCCTACTTAGTTACTTTGATTTAACTTACCTTTGATATATCAATTTACTTATTGAACAACAAAATAAAATTATTATTATTAATAGTAACATTATTTCAAAAATATAGTTGATTGTTGATTAGTTTAACCAATAAATCAATTTAAAAATACAAAAATACATGACAATATTGTCTATGAGGGCTATACGCAAATTTTCATGTTGTTAATTCCCGCTTATCAAAGGTTTAACGAATCACAATTAATACCTATTCGGTAGTGAGAATTTTACATTAAACACTTGTTTTCAGAAACAGTTTACAAATTACAACAACTTATACCTACAAAAATTACTGAGGAATGTTGATCACGATTTAAGATGGTCGTGCAATCGTGCTGTTAAATGTTGACATTTGTTAATTCAAGGCTTATAGATAATAATCCTAAACTATAAGACCGTGGTGTTGATTAACCGTTAATTCTCGTTTATCTACAAATGTAATAAGTGATTAAACCGTATACCAAGAATCAGTAACCAGTGGTTTATTGTGTAACCATTTTGGTAAATTGTAAAATGTTATATTTATACGTTGTTCACTCGACACTCGATGTTCGGCTGAGAGCGGGGATAGGATAGGTAGGTCCAATTCGTACGACCTTTGTACATGGTACTTAAACCTACTATTAATTTATTGTTATTATCGATTATGACTGTTATGGGTATCATTAAATTTAGATTTAATTTCGTTTTTACTTCTGGTTTTGACTGTTGGGCTTAATAAATTGACCAGTAGCAGTAAATTTAACGAATTTTTAAGCATTAATAAGTCGCTAACGGATTACTCAAATTAAATTCTGTAAACGTTAAAATTTTTTTTTTCTATATGCTTACAGATTTTCGTTATAGAAAATAGGTATTTCCATTTGAAAATTGAAAGTTTATAGTGTTTTACTAAATAAGGGAGGTAGTTAAAATTATAACACATTGTAAAACAGTAAAATCTATTAAGTTTAAAAAAAAATTTATATTAAAATTCCTAATACTTACCGAGATATTTACTGGTTCATGATAAAAGAATCACCCTGTATATATATATAATTTATTTATTTTAATGTTATCTTCCTATTTTTAGGTGCATTAGAAAATGTATCAATAACTTCATCAATATTTAATTGTTTGCCTTCATCTTTTTCTATTGAAATTATACTTAAACTGGACATTAAGTCATGATTCATAGAATTTCTCAAGTAGTTTTTCTCAACTCTTTTCATGCATGAAAATGTGCGTTCACAAGCTGCCGATAAAACGGGGATTGTAATTACTATACTACACAATTTATACATCTCAGAAAATGCTATTTCATAAAGCTTCAAAAAACTATGAAATTGGTATATATTGTTTATAGAAGTATTATTTATTTTTTCATATTTTTTCAATGCATTTTTTAATATATTTAACTCAGATTTGATACTACTGCAATCAGAAGAATAAGGTATAGCTAATGGTTCAATATCATCATATTTCAAAAAATGTGGAGATTGTGGATGTAATGCTGTAATACTACTCAAGAACTTTTCATTATGCATAAATCGTTTATCAATTTCAGAAATCATTCTATCTAAAATAAGATTATAAATATTTACTTTATAATCATCTTCTGATGTGTTGCTTTGTTTCTCTAAATTTTGAACAGTACATACACATTTTTCCAAATATTTAGGCACTTTTTTGGCTCTGTTTTGTTGTTGTTGATCGGATGGAAGTTTTATACTTAGTGAAATAGCTTTCTTCTCTACTTCTTTATACAAATTGTGATGGGCTTCCTGATTATTTCTAAGATTATTAAGTGATTCATTAGTTGCTTGTATTAAAATAATAGCTCAACTTATATCTGCATTTACATCTTGGAGATATTTAATAACAATATGAATTTCAGACAGTAAATCATTACATAAATATATAAACTGGAAATCGATCATATTCAATAAACCAACAGCTTCTAAAGATCTATCTGGTTTTTCTAAAACTATATTATTTAAAAGCAACAAAACAATATCTAAAACAGATTTTAAGGCTCTACAAGAATGAATTTGAGAAGACCATCTAGTCATACATAACCGTTTTAATTCAATAGGTTTACATTTTCCAACTTTTTTCTGTAGCTCCATAAATTTACTGTGTATTGTTGATCCAGACATGAAAACATAAATATCTTGAAGTAATAAAAAAAATTTATCGGCTTCTTCTACATTTTTAGCTACATCTACTAATACTAAATTAAGTCTGTGGTTGTTACAATGAATATAATAAGTATAGGGAACTTCTTTTCTGAAAAGTGCTTGAACACCACTAATATGTCCCCTCATCACATTAGCACCCTCATACGTTTGTGCAACACACTTATTTATATCAATTTTACAATCACATAATAGGTTTTTGATATGTACAAATAAGGAGTTAGCATCTAATTTTTTTAAAGGAGTAAAACCTAAAAATCTTTCTTTTATTTCACCTTGGCAATAATATCTAATTACTATAGACAATTGCTCCGTCTAAGTAATATCTTTAGTTTCATCGGCCAGTGTTTCGATTATTGTTTTAGAGGTTGCTGTGCCTAGGGGGTAAGCCTCGGTCCACCTACTAAAACAGTCGGTTGCTACCAGTATGTACGATTTTCCCTTACTGGAACGTGGATATGGTCCCATCAAATCGATACTGATAACTTCCCATGGTTGTCGGGGGGTTCTGGGTTGTATCGGATCGTTTGGGCGCGAGTTAAGTGGTTTCGTGCACGCGCAAACGTGACATGCACCGACATATAACTTCACGTCGTTTTTCTGACCTTTCCAATAATACCGTTGTCGAACCGCCCTGTATGTCTCTTTCCAACCCGGGTGGTTAAATAAGACGTGGTCGTGATACCTCCATATCACATGTTGTGCTTTGGATTTTGGTATCGCGACGGGGGTGTTAGGGCCAATGTTCACACGTAAGAGGCCGTCCGAAAAGACATATGTGTCGATTTTCGACTTGGCGCTCCGTGTGTTACGCGCTGGGCCGCCTAACGTGATATTGGCAATCATATCGCGGATCGCAGTGTCCTCGGCCTGCCACTTTCCGAGCGTGATTGCGGTGAGTGGTGTGTCGTCCCTAACGTGGTTGTCATGTATAGAGAAGATGTGGTCCCTTTCGAAGTCAAAATTGGTCGTCGGCGGTGTGGGTGGGCCTATCAATTTTTGATGTTCTACATCGGTCCACTTCCACCTTACTCCCTGTTTCAATAAATTTGTTAGGGGTGCTATGGAGTCCGCGTAATTATCCACGAACTGGTTGTACCAGTTGCACACTCCCAAAAATTTTCTTACGTCCTTAACCTTTTTTGGAACCGGAAAATTGTCTATGCAGACCAATTTTTCCGGTTGTTTTTGTATCCCTTCCGAGTCTACAATGTGCCCCAAAAATGAAATTTCGCGAAGACCGATTTTACATTTTTTTGTGTTGCACATTAGTCCGAACCGTTTGAGACGCTCGAGAACCTTGTCTAAGTGGGCCTGGTGTTCGTACTCGTTTCTTGAAAATACAACTATATCATCTAGGTATACTTGTACGAACTCGTCCTGGTACCCTCTCATGACTTCATTCATGAGCCTCACGAACGTCATTGGACTATTTTTTAGACCGAAAGGGAGGACTCTAAATTGGAACAGACCTCTACGTGTCCGAAAAGGCGTGTATTTTCGTGCCTTTTCGTGGAGCGGTACCTGCCAGTATCCGCTCCGCAAGTCAAGTACACTGAAAATTTTTGCACCCCGCATTTGCCTAATCATTTTATTTAAATCAGGCATTGGGTATGCATCGGATTCCGTCACGTCGTTGAGCCGCCTGTAGTCGACACAGAGACGGTATGAACTGTCTTTTTTCTTTGCCAAAACTACTGGCGCGGCCCACGGCGAGGAGCTTGGTTCCACGAGCCCTTGAAGTTCCATATCGCGCACCATATTGTCGACAGCATTTTGTTTCTGTTGTGGGTATAGATATGGTTTTAACGCGATCGGTGTCGGGTCTTTAAGCAAAATTTCATGTTCAATTAATTTGGTACGTCCTACTTTTTCACTGAATACTACCGCGTATTTGTTTAATACTTCGGTAAGTATCGTGCGAGTTTCGTTGTCGTTTCCAAATTCTAATTGAGAAAAGTCAAGACTAGTGGTGGGTGGTTGTGACTTCCCTTTCCAGCATGTCGACGTACGTACGAATTTGCCTACCCATGTGTATTGTACACGCGGCGTAATCCCAAGAGACTTCGTTATCTACGAGAAAGTCATGTCCTAGTAACGCGTCGCAATACAAGTTGTCTAAAATAGTTGCTTCGAATTTGATATTGAGCGCCCCTATTCTAGCTTCGAATGTGGAGGTGCCATTGGTTGACGCCGTGTGACCATCCGCCATTCGGACTGTGCCTGTTTGCCCGTAAATGTGTGATGCACCGTATTTACGGGCTACGGCTGGGCTTACATACGATTTTTGCGCCTGCGAATCTAATAAAGCAGTTACGAAGCCTGACGGAAATTCGAGTTCGACCGCAGGGGTCGGAATTTTGTCCGGGCGTGTTCGCGTACCGTTATTATTTGTATTGCAATCGGTTGTGCGGGACAACTGGTTTTGAACCGCGACAGAGACTGTTTGGTAGTCGGTATTAACCGCCATTACCATACTGTCCCTATCGGTTGTCACTGTGCCTATCCGATGGTCTACTTGCGCAGACTGACCTAATGCGGCCAACCATGAATCACATTAAAATTATCCAATTAAACTTGAACGGTCAACAGACAGCCTCTGAACAATTACGTGACCGAGTAATCAAAGAAAAGACAGACATAATTTTGGTACAAGAGCCACCAACAAACGAAAACGGCCTAGTAGTCAACTTTGAAAAATGCCGGCAGGTGTCAAATTTCGACAAGCCCGGTGCAGCGATCATTATTACATGCGACAGAATTAAATGCATAAATATTGCGCAACACACGTCGCAATATGTGGCTGAGGCGAAAATTAGTCCGAACGGAAGAGATGAATCCAGTGTAGTACTGGTCTCAGCGTACTTCAAGTACAACAGACCTACCACGGACTTTACCGAAAGGATACGCTCCATCGCCCAAGATCATAGCTCCTTGCTGATATGTGCAGACAGTAATGGCCACTCCACACGCTGGCACAACCAAAATACGAATGCCAGAGGTAGAACTATTGAGGAAATGATCGACGATCTGCTGCTGCACATACACAACGCCCCCAATAGCACACCAACGTACGAACGAGCACAGATGGGCTCATCAAACATAGACCTAACTCTAACCACGTCCAATCTGAAACGACACATTAAAAACTGGGCTGTCGAGAACGACACGGACAGCGATCACAACAGCTTAAGCTTTGAATTACACACAGAAATGAACGTCCCCAATAAGGTAAAAACCGTAACCTTTAACGTTGGGAAGGCGGACTGGTCTAAGTTTCAAAACACCTTAGCACAACTCAATCAACTAGCTGATGACGCCGTAACTGATATACACACACGTGCGTGACACTAACGAATATTATAAGAAATGCTGCAATTAAATCAATCCCTCTAAAGAGACGAAGGAGGAACCTGGCCACGCTCCCACCTTGGTGGACCGCCGAACTAAGCGACTCCAAAAGAACATTAAATCTCGCCAGGCGTAACAAGAGTCCTAATTACGCCGCTCTTCGCAATAGGCACCTGCACTTAATAAGGTCGGCAAAAATGGATGCCTGGAGGATCTTTAGCGAGGAAACGAATACAAACACCTGGGGAAAAGCCTTTAACTGGGCCAAAAAAGGATCTAGCATGAATAAAGGGCCGTCCACCCTTAAAAATAAAGAGGGACGATACACAAAAAACATAGAGGAAACAATAGACACTCTGCTGGATGCATTCCTGCCTGATGACCACACACCATCAGAGTTAATCATGGCACCTCAAGACGGCCGCCCGATGACAAATGCCACGTACGACGAAGTTAGGTCATCCATCTGGAAACTAAAACCTAATAAAGCCCCAGGCAAAGACGGCATCACGGGCGGTATGCTCCGCAAAGCTTGGCCGACGCTTTCCCAAAGGATCATTGATTTGTTCAATCAATGCCTCCTGTCGGAAACGTTCCCAACGCCATGGAAAGAAGCGAACCTGATAATCATTCCTAAACCGGGCAAAAAGGATAGAACATGCACTGGGGCATACAGGCCCACCAGTCTAGTACCCACGTTTGGAAAGGCGCTTGAATCGCTAATTATAAAGAGACTCGAAGATGAAACGAACGTTAACACCATAGGTGAGCAACATGGATACATAAGTATCAAATCTACGGTGACAGCGATTAAGGCCGCATATGAATGGGTCGACCGATGCCCAAACAGGCACATAACCGGCCAATTTGACACGGCGATGCTGGTGTTTAGGTGGTGTAGCGTCGGCCGGTCAGGTGTGGTAAGGTAATAGTGGTGTGGTGAGGGAACACCCAAGAACTTAACACTGACGGTACGGTGAAATGTGGCTAGGCCACGTTTATTCGCTAAGCAATTGGATGAACAAAAAGAAAATGAAATAACACTAAGTGTCGTTGTCAGCGCGCACGAGTCGGTGTGTCGTATTGATCGTCCGTTTTTCGGTTGTCGGTACGACGGTCGGTGAACGAGTTCACGATCGGCGGCGGCCGGTACTCGTCCGGCGTGACTTGTCTTGGCGTCCCGCCTAGCCTTTGCGGCGTGGAGGGAGAGTTGACGGTGCCGCGTCGTTGTCACCCGTGGTGGTGGTTGATTAAGTCGTAGACCGGTCGCAACGGTACCTGTACTTTGTACTGGCTGTCGCTGCGTACCGTGTCAGAAATAAGCAGATATACGATTACCTAAAAATACATAACAATAAGTCATTAGGTACATAATATAATAATATGAATTACATCGATAGTCCCAACAAGAAATTACTACGATGTTGTTGAATACTTTCAAATTGTGATAGTTAGGAATATTATTTAGAACCTAACCAATACAATAAATTACTGTGAATATTGTAATTTTAGTAGCTACTAGTAGCATTTCTAACTCTATATTCATATTATAACTCTTTATTAAAAAAATATTGCATTACCAATACTCAAATATTGTAAAATACTGTGTTTTTATATTTTATGTTATGTTAATTTATAAAAAAATATAATGAATAGTTGGTATATGTTTTTCAAACATTTATTTTCAATAGTCTTACATTTTTTAACTAAGCATTTATAATATGTTACATTGATTTATATAACAATTTAAGTAAATAACAGTAAATAATCCATAAGGTTTTTAAAATGTATTCTAGATGAAAATGACCATCTAGAACATGGGGTTGAATCAGATATTATATTGGACACTGAATCACCTGCAATAAATGGTACTTAATAATTGATTTTATTATTATTGTGTATTCTTTTTTTTTTCCTAAAAAGTTTTACATTTTTTAACTTAACATTGTTTGTTATAATATAACAATTTAAGCAAATAACAGTAAATAATCCTTAATATTTTTAAAATTTATTTTAGATAAAAATTACCATCTAAGACATGGAGTTGAATCAGATATTATATTGGACACTGAATCATCTGCTATACATGGTAATAAAATAATATATTTTGTGTTAGCGTTAATATGTATAGTCATGACATTTTATGTATTGCTTAGGAATTCTGTACAGTATGTCAGTATCTGACTATTTTTAAATATGTGTATAATATTTATTTTTTTTTACAAGCATTTTTGGGTATTTTATGCAATAACTAAGAATTTCTTAATATGACAAACCTATTTATTTTTATTTTACTGACTTATTTTATTAAACTTATTTATTATCGTTTATTTTAATCAATTGTTTTTGTTTTTTTAGTGGCAAATACTACACTTGATTTGAATTCAGAATACCCTACTGATAGAGGTAAATTCCCTGACAACATTACTGATTCTAACTTAAAGAAACAAATCATCGCATATGGTCCATGTAAGCCAACAAACAAATATCTTTTGAAAAATGTCAGTTTGAAAAATTCTGGTCATTCTTTTTCAATTGATTATTATCACTTGACTACTATAACTGGAATGAAAATTCCAAGGCAATGGTTTTGTTTTTCAGTTATAATGAATAAGGTATACTGTGAAACTTGTTGGCTCTTTGCCAACAGATTAAACGCAAATTTCAAGTATAACTGGATTCATGGTATATGTGACTGGCAAAATTTGAGTACTAAAATAATGAAACATGAAAAATCCCATCAACACTTAGAAGCTGTTCAAATACGATTACTTTGGATTAAAAATGAAACAATTGAAAAAAATGTAGAAAAACAAATATCAATTGAAGCTCAATTTTGGAAAGATGTTTTGACCAGATTAATAAAAATTATTCTAAGTCTTACTGCTGGAAACTGTGCATTAAGAGGAAATGAAGGGGAAAAAAATACTGATTCAGAAGGAAATTTTCTACGCACCGTTAAACTTATTGCTGAATATGATCCTGTATTGAACAAGTTACTTTACAATGAAGAGATGAAAATAAAATATCTTAGTTGGAAAATACAGAATGAGCTCATAGAACTTTTGGCATCAAATGTTAAAAAAATAATCTGTGACGAGATTCGAAATGCTCAATGCTTTGCTATAATAATGGACTCAACCCAAGATATCACAAAAGTAGACCAGGTTAGTTTAATTATAAGATATGTTATAGTTGATTATGAAGAAAAATCTTTTAAAATAATGGAATCTTTTTTGGGATTTTATCCATTAATCAAGCATGGTGCTAAATTGGACATAAAAAGATGTAGAGGTCAAGGGTATGATGGGGCATCAGTTATGAGTGGTGCATATACTGGTGTCCAAAAAAGGATTTCAGATGTTGTACCAAGTGCTTCCTACATTCATTGCACAGCTCATAACCTCAATTTGGTTATTTCTGATATTGCTAAAAGCTCTCAAAAAGTAGCTTTATTCTTTGATATTGTACAAGATATATTTCTGTTCTTTAGCAAGAGTGCACCTAGATGGACATCATTGGCTTTTGGTGAGAAGACCGCAGATCAAATAAGAAATAAAGTATTAAAAAAAGTGTGTGCCACTCGATGGGAAGCAAGACACAACGCGGTGCATTCACTAAAATTTAATTTTATAAATGTTTTAAAATCGTTAACTAATATATTATTAACAAGTGACAAAACTGATGAAAAAAATAGAGCCAAATCACTGAAAAAAAAAAATGGAATCATTTGAATTTGTTATGTTAATGACCATATGGGAAAATATTTTAAAACCTTTATCAATTGTATCAAAGGTATTACAATCACCACAAACCAATCTTCACAAGGCATGTGATTTATTGCAAGGAACAATTTTATCAATTGAAAAAATGAGAGATGGTTATGATGAACTTGTTGCTACTGGATTATGCCATAAATGGGGTATATCTATAACAAAACCTACAACCCGTAAAATATATTCAAAACAATACTGTGGAGAAATTCAAGGAGATAAACGATTAGATGTGCCTGAAGAAAAATTTCGTATAGCAATTTTTTATCCTCTCATTGATACAGCTTTATTTCAGTTACGTGATCGATTTAAAGGACTTCATTCCGTTTCAAGAAATTTTGAATTTTTACTTCCACAAAATATAGTTACTATGAAAGAGTCAGAAATAGTTAAATCTTGTTATGATTTCATATCATTTTACAATAACGATGTGACATCAGATTTAATAAGACAACTAATTTCATTAAAAGAATTTATTAAAAATACAAAAATTCAAACTATTCAAGAATTGACATCTTTTATAATTGAATATGATCTTTCATCCCTTTACAGTGAAATTCTCACAGCTTGTATTATATATTTAAGTCTCCCAGTTACTGTAGCTACGGCCGAAAGGTCATTTTCCAAATTAAAACTCCTAAAAAATTATCTTCGGAATTCTATTTCGCAAGATAGATTAACTGGCATAAGTATACTTAACATAGAAAAATCAAGGACAAAATAACTAGATATTGAAAAATTGATAAATGACTTTGCTAATATGAAGTCAAGAAAAAAAAACTTTTTAAAGTAAAATCTTTGTATAATACCTATAAATTATAATAGTAGGTACCTATT
Organism: Diuraphis noxia; assembly: GCF_037042655.1. NCBI lineage: Eukaryota > Metazoa > Arthropoda > Insecta > Hemiptera > Aphididae > Diuraphis > Diuraphis noxia. The sequence continues at coordinate 103,326,690 of NW_028301711.1, read as the reverse complement.
GATTGTTTATTTTTTGTTATTTAAATTTGAATATAATATTGTTTAATAAATGAATTACTTTTTATTAATTATTTGACTATTTGACTACTGATAACTGATGTATTGTTGGAGATGTGTTTAAAAATATGATGAACTTAATATAGCCACATTACTATACTGCTTGTCAAGCCGTATAGAGCTTGAAAAGTTTTAAAAATTTGGGGCCATACATTTTGTCTAGTATTAGGGATCTGCCAAAGGTTATCTGTGCACTGACTTTTTTTCATTATACTGTATAATGCAAGTACAGGGGCCCCATAAAGTTTTTAGCATCAGGGCCCTACAAAACCTAGTTGCGGCACTGTGTACAGTAGGTTACTGTAATGGATGGAATTAAATTTGAATGCAATGATAGGTATCATTGTATATACGAAAAACGATTCTGAACGGAGATGATCTGTCAGTCTAGGATATATTATATTTAAATATTGTCATATATTCTATTTTTAAACAAATAAATTATTTTTCAATTAAGACGCATTTTGAATAAGGCATGGTTAATCAATTTGTCCAAAACCATTGCATGTAGTTATCATAATTCATAATACTTTATATTATCATAGATATACATATACTTGGTTTGAGGATAAATCGTTATCATTACGCGATTTAATAAAAATTTAAAACTCAAACGCTCAAAATATTTTTCCTATAATGACGCTTCAAATTTTCTCTATAGCTATTTGAAGCAAAACTTATGGAAAACTTAGTGTTTGTTGTGTTTTAGAAATAACATGTTTATTAATTAACTCATAATTAATATTACAATATTATAATACTCACAGGATTGTGGTTATGACAAAAAGTCGTTAGAGAGTATTGTAGTGCGTTTGCAAATACTTCTGTTTCTACGAATAAATGGTTATGCAATTTTCGTTTGGCTGTTATATTCCCATTACAGTGAAGTGCAGTACAATCAAAATTGCGTGAGTCTAAGTATGCCATAATCGTTGATTCCATTGATGAAAATCCACCATTAAATTTAGTAATTATAGTTGGATTTGAATAACTCTTATTATTTGTACAGTTTTCATTTGAACAACTTAAACTTTCTGTTGCCGATGGTGCATCTTTTAAGAGTTTGTTGATGATATAAGCAATGTTACAAGTTGTATCAATTATACCAACACCTGAAATACCAGTAGCATCTTCAAAAATATCTTTTAATATCGCAGCCCTTTCTTTATAAATAGTTTTTGATGGCCCATGGAGAGCTAAATCTTTGCAGAAGTTTATAAAAAGATTTTCACAATTATCAAGATAACATTTATAATTATGATTATCATAGTATGCTATTACAATTATTATTGCTACTGAATCGAATGGACATGTGTTTCTTACGATAAACCTCTTTTTATTCAGTTGAATCGGTGTGCATGAGTTTCCATTTCTCAAAACTGTATTCATATTTGAACGGAGCTTACGGTTATTCAAAATTCTATCGATTTCAGGTACATCTGTCATATATTTTCCCGGTCGATTCTTTCTTTTCTCAGTAATTAAATTAAAACTAGTATCCAATTCAAAATTAGGATTACCTCCAAGTCCTCTCCAAGTTTCTTGTTCAAGAATATTTATATCCAATTCGTTACTAATAACGTTTGTTAATGAATCGAAATCGTTATAATCTTGTGGAGATTTTTCAGGAGAACTTACATCCAAAAATATTTTTTCATATCTTTTTGATTTCGTTATGACCTCACATTGTTCATCAGAGCTTTGATCATACGTAAAACTTTTCCTATTAAGTTCAAATCCTGTGTCTGTTTTATCTTCTTTGAGTTCATCACTACTATTATCGAAATTGTCTTTAATTCGTGGAGATTTTTCAGGAGAACTTAAATCCAAAAATGTTGTTTGAGGGTTTTTTGATTTCGTAATGACCTCACATTGTACATCAGAACTTTGATTATAAGCAAGCATTTTCCTGTTTAGTTCAAATCCAGTATCTCTTTTACCTCCTTTGAGTTCATCACTACTTTTATCCAGAAATATGTATTTAGAAGTATTAGAGTTGAAATGAGATACAGAATCATCCTCGGAACTTTTTTTAAAAATTTCATTTAGTTGCAGGCATTTATTTTTTATTTGAGAGCTTCGCATTACTTTAGTTGATCCATCTATACTTTTTAAATGACGAATCACAAATCGATCTATAGACTTTGGTTTTTGTTCAAAACGAAATATTTGATTTTTTAATGTATTAAAATCTCCTTCTACAGGAGCTGATGTAGCTATATCATATGGTGAATTATATTTATGTAGCATCACCGAAGTCCATAATGGAAAATCTCGACACCATCTAATTATATGTGGGACTAATTCGGGCAAATAATAAGCTGATATTCTATTTCCAGTTACTGTGGCTTTCATGGTACTAGAATTTAAAATAGCACTTATAAATTCATTTATACAACCTGTGGATGCTTCCTCGTCAATTGTGTTATCTTCAATTGTGTCTGTTTTAACTTCAGGATCATTTTCTTCAAATGGGTCGTCTTTACTTAGACCTTTCATACAATCTAATAAATATTGTCTACTCAATTCTGAGGGTGTTCTCGTTTCTTCATAATCTCCGTCTGTTTCACTTAAAGTTACAGTAAAAATAGCATCGAGGAACTTGGTGAATGTATCTAAATCTTTTGACGTAAGTAAAAGTCTTAGACATCGAACATAAAATTCTTTTAGTATTCTTCTTTTATGTCCTATTAAACACTTAGTACGACAGAAGATTTTTATCATATGAGATACATCTATTCTAATATAAGTCCGAGGAAGTTCAATTGCATGATCAGTTAAAACTTTATAACATGTTTCTAAGTAATCCTGTAGACTCATTCCACAAAACGTTATAGATATTGCCCCTAAAAGTGCTTTAGAAAAATCACAATTAACTTCGTTTGGAATCTTTAATGATGATTTCAACCATTGACCAAGCCAGTAATGAATTGTTAGAGTGTCATGACGTTCTGATACCATTTGTGAAACAGGAATCTGACCGTATCCTGTATTAATTACAGCTTCATACAAGAAAATGTCACCCGATAAAACATTAAGAGTTGAACGTTTAATTTTCTTTATGATAGAACCTGTGGCATCTATAGCCAAACGAAAATATGTTTTTGCAAAATCTTTATAAATTATGATTTGGTGCATTGTCCAATAATGTACAAAAACGGGATCTATACCAATTGCATGAATGTCATTTGAAAACGAAGAATTTCTTTTCAACTCTACTAGTGACATTAATGGACATTTGACTGTAATACCTAGATCCTTGTCTTTAATTTCTTGTTTGGTTTTTCTTAAAACCTCATAATTATACAAATTTGGTGGTGATTGTTCCCCAAATGTCATCGCTTTTCCAGCATTTTCACGTCTCCAGTTACTGGCCAAATTTGTTGATAGTTGTTTACCAATTTTTCGTCGTTTATGACCCTTTAATGGTCGTTTTGATATATGATTAATAGCATTATCTCTAGTATCATTTGTAGAAATATTGATTTTCAATGGTTCACCAGAATACGGTTTTCTATCACACCATCCATATAGTTCGTTAGAACAGTCTTTACATGAACCTCAAAATTGAATATATTTACTCGCCGAAGAATGGTCGCGGGCTACTTTGCCACGTTTGAATATAAAATTGCAGGGTAGACGAAACTTTTTAAAAAATTTATCATAGACTATAACGGTCCATTTTCCAGCCTTTAGTACATTATAAACTCTCGTTGTATTCTTATCTTTATATTCTTTTGGTGCCGGTTTAATTTTCAAAAAATGTTTATAGGAAAGTGAAAAATTGAATAGTTTTTTTTTTTGTTTTGGATTTTATGGAATCTGATGAATTTTCTGATACGTCACTGTTAATATCCGAATCATTTGTGTTTGACTCAAAATGTAGACCAATAATTGCTTTTAGTTTAGATTGCCAAGAGTATCTATTTTGATATACAGAAATATACAGAGAATTAGCAGTAATTCTATGGCCTAGATCAGTTGACAACATTTTCCAAATCTCTGATGAAATTGGCTGAAGTTGACCCTCATTCGTAAATATCCTATCAATGCGGCTATTCAATATTGCAAATACTTCATCGGGGTTAACAAATGGTTTCCTTCCAGGAGCTTTTACAACCTACAAATTTGTATAAAAATATTTTATAAGCAACTTAATTTTTTAGAATATTAAAAGAGTATATTAAATATTCTAAAAGGTTGTTCTTGAAGCTTAATAAGACAATTATAGTAGTTTACTGTTCTAACTCAAAATTATTTGCAAATATTCGTGATTTTTACGTATTTAGTCAAAATTTGAACTTTAAATGCTTATAAAAAAAAATCGTGCCTACGAATTTTTAATATTTTTTAACTGCTATTGTTACAATGTGTTAGAAGCCTTGTATTAAATTTTCAAGCTTTTCTACCGAACAAATAAATTTTTATCGATATTTATAGAAAAAAAAACTAAAAAAGTTGAAAAATTCAAATGCCTATGAATAGTTCAACTTAAGTCGAAAATTTTTGAAAATTGCATGGTGGATAGAATATACTTATATAAACATTCGGTGAAAATTTTATGTACCTATGGTCATTTGTTTTAAAGTTACATCAAAAACCAAAATCGATTTTGTCAAAAAATGAGTGTGCGTAAAATTTCCCGTTTTTCCCTTAATTTTTAGTTTGTTTTTCTCGATTATTTAGAAAAGTATTAAGAATTTATTACTTTTGACCCCCCAAAGTACCAACTAGATTCACTTTCTGATCGAACGAGGTACTGAAGTCAAAAATCGAAGCACTTTTACTGCCCCAAAACGGCCAAAACGTGATGACAGACACAAAAAAAAAAAAATAAAAATAAAAACACACATCATGGTAAAATCAATACATTCATCGCTCCACTCAGAATCTATAACACACATCATTGTAAAATCAATACATTCATCACTCGATTAAAATCTAAAATTAGGGGCCAAATTCAAGCAGCCCCTGAACACACTATTAGTTCCGGCAAATCTGGCTAGGTATACGTTGGCTATTTTTGAATTCTTAAATTCTGAGCGGAGCGATGAATATATTGATTTTACAATTATGTGTGTGTTTTTTTGTTTGTTTTTGTTTTTGTTTACAGTATAACTAGTCGAAATAATGCTTCAGTTTCTAACTTTGGGGGTGGTTTCCGATGTAAAAGTGAATATCCTTGGTGCATTATACAGGTCAAAAGTAAACATTTTCCAACAGTTTCAAAAAAATCGAGAAAAACAAAAAAAAAAAAATGACAGAAAAACGGGAATTTTCACACAGTTTTCGACCAAATCGATTTGTTTATATGGTTATAATTCAAAAACTAATCACTATAAATAATACTTGAAATTGTCATCAAATGTTTATGTTAAAGATATCTATATACAGTTTAATTTCCTAAAATTTTTGACTTTTTTTGAGTTATTTATAGACCACTTAAATTTTCGATTTGTATGAGAATTTTTTTTTTGAAGTGTTGGTAAAAAAATTTTGGATGACCAAAAGAACTTGAAAATTTAATACAAGGTTCCTTATGAGTTGTTCTTATTGTAGCTAAAAATTATAATGACAGTGAATTCATAAAATATTTTATTCAAAGAATATTGTATAATTATATAATATTAACAAATATTTTTTCTCGTATCCTTAATTTAAAAAAAAATGATTTCAGACCGTTTTTTGTACCATTCCAGTCTCAGAAACACGAATGTATAAATAGCGTTATTGTTAATGTGCAATTGTTAGGCCTGTATACCACCACGGGAAAAACATTTTTCCAAGTTTGAAGTGATGCACAAATATTGAAATTAGAATAACAAATAAATTAAATGGGATATTTTTTGCCTTATATAATATATTATACTTTGGTGGTACAGGGGTAACGACTTTTATAACTTAATTATTTGAGAAAAGTTAGTTATTTTATGTTTTATTATCCAATTATTACAATATATACCATACCTATTTAGGTATACCATTTGATCATATAATGAATATTAAATATGCACATTGTTTTGTAGTATTAATAATCTGAGCAATAAAAATGTAATTACAATGTTATCTGCGTAAAGTATTGTATGTGCAAATAATTAATTTTTTTATTTAATTGGTAGTCATTAGGGCTGAGGAGTAAGGACTTTTAGTACTTATAAATCTGAAAATATGAATTCACTTATGCTAGTTATGCACAAAAACAACAACAACTATGCACTTAAGATATGGTATAAAATAAAATAAACAATAGTATAATATGATGTACTTGAATCATACAATTAATGGTGAAAAAAAAATTCTGATATGCAAAATACAATGTTCAGTGTAACTTATTATACTTACATTACAGAAATGCAGACCCCTTATTATCGTTATGAAACATATATATACATCACTTACCCGGTTCTGTAACCTACTTTCTAGACAAATATTAAAAAACTAAAAATTCTCAGCTCTAGTAATCATAATCAGGGTTAGGATTTTAAAGGCATTTGTATATTACTTATAAAATAATTAAGTAATGGCCAAATAAGTTAAAAAATTTCTTATGTTTCAGAAAAACTCAAATTAAAAAATTTACTTTGCATATTTACTCAATTTTAAGTACTATAAAATCCCAACCCTTATCATAATAAATCACTATAATCTGTAAAAACAATAAGAGGTAATATGTAATCATGATCTATATAATATATAGATTGAATATTAATATATAAAAACAAGTTTTTGTCTTTTTAACCTTACCTATAAAAATTTAACAAAAATTAAACAATGTACCTATTAATGATTATTAAATTAAAGTCAATCCTTATACTAATTTCTTTATTATTTTCTTACTTCTGGTTGTATTAAATTTAAATAATTTATAAACAATCAACGATAACTTACCTTTTTACTGTCCATTTCCCAAACGTGACAAGTAAATGCGAACTACTAAAACTACTATTTCAAATGTAATAAACTAATATTATAACAATATGTATACATCCGAAATAAATAAAACAATATAAATGAATGAAAACGCAAGTGTCAACCACCAAAATTGACAGTGTGTCAAGAGCGGAATGCATATGATAATAAATTAATAATATAATGTTTTTTGTTTACACAATATACCGACGGTTAGAATCCCGACCAGCCACAACATGCTTCTGTCCGTCAGAAGCAGGAATCAACCAGTCCGACAAAACGCTCTAAGTTACATCTATAATTAGAAATAGTGTGATTTGTATTTTCTAACTACTCGGGTGCGCATAGTGTGGTGATAAATGATAATATAATGGGTTATTATTTTATTATTATGCAATATTGTATTGTCCATTTAAAACTCTTATAATTTTTCCAACACCTACTTTCTTGAAGTAAACGGCTTGATGACATTGGTGTGAAAGGGTGGGGTGAACTTCACATTTCACAGACATAATAATGAATAGTAAAATTGATTTTATTGGTATAAATTAATTAGTTTGGCAACGTCACTTCTCACTTGCTCACATTGGCGACTTTGACATGACTATTGTATTTTTAGCAGCACGACCACGTAAGATGCAGTCCTATGTCCAGTAATTACGTTCATTGACTTATAAGACTATATGTCTATGGTTACGCTAGATGCCACGCTTGTAAGGAAAACGTATCTTTTTGGAATCGATCGGACAAAGTCGGGGGGCTGCGTGAAGTTGGCCCCCCGTAATGGGTTTTTGCTTATAATTTTTTTATTAGTTATTTGCAAATTCTAAAAACCAATTTGCAATTATTTGCAATTAATTTGCAAAATATTGACATAGTTTTGGAATCGATCGGACAAAGTCGGGGGGCTGGCAAAAAAACTTGAAAAATTCGCCAAAAATCAAATATCTATTTGCAAATTCTAAAAACCAATTTGCAATTATTTGCAATTAATTTGCAAAATATTGACATAGTTTTGGAATCGATCGGACAAAGTCGGGGGGCTGCGTGAAGTTGGCCCCCCGTAATGGGGTTTTGCTTATAATTTTTTTATGAGTTATTTGCAAATTTTAAAAACCAATTTGCAATTATTTGCAATTAATTTGCAAAATATTGACATAGTTTTGGAATCGATTGGACAAAGTCGGGGGGCCAACTTCACACACATGTACTGTTAGGCTTAATTTTAAATAATACTTTATCATTCACCTTTAGTTGGGATAGTTGCTTAGTATTTTTATTATAAAAGGACATTACTTTATCAGTTTTAGAGAAAACTTGTTTATTATGGTTTTCTACTTCAACTAATTTTGGTTTAAGACTAGACAATTTGACAGGAATTTTAGTTCTAATATTTCTTGACATAAGTAGTTGTGCAGGAGAGCATAAACTATTATTAGCAGTGTTACGATACTGCATTAATGCAATATATGGGTCTGTATTTGTATCAGAGGATTTTTTAAGTAACTTTTTCACTATTTGTACGCATCTTTCTGCTAATCCATTGGACTGTGGATAATTTGGGCTAGAAGTGACAGTGTTTATACCCCATTCAATACTAAATAATTTAAATTCTTCACTATTGAATGGTGGTCCATTATCCGATATTATCTCCATAGGTATACCAAATCAATAAATTTTGAATAGTAATCGACTACCAATAAATAAGTTTGATCATTATGGTGAAATAAGTCTATACCTAGTTTTTGCCAAGGTAGGTCTGGTATAGCATGACTAATCATTGGTTCTTTAGTATTATTGTTTTGATATTTAAGACACACTCACAACTTTCTACAACATTTTTAATATCATTGTTTATACCTGGCCAGAACAATACATCTTTTATTTGATTTCTACAGCGTTCAATACCCATATGGCCTTCATGAATAAGTTTTAACATATCAGATCTAAGTTTAGTAGGTACAATTAAACAATAAACCTTAAAGACTAAGTCATCAATCACATGAATTTCATCTCTGAAAGTCCAAAAAGGTTTGAGAGAATTCTCAAGAAGAGGCTTATTTAGAGGCCACCCTGACATACAAATATTTTTAATTTTCTGCAATACTATATCATTTAAAGTTTCATTTTTTATTTTGACAAGATATTGTTTTCCAATGGCTAAGTTTTCAGAAAATGCTTGAACTTGCAAGATTAATTCTTCATTTATATTGTCTTCATTAAAGTCTGGAAGTGGAGCCCTTGACAATGTATCCGCTAAAACCATCAGTTTACCAGGGACATATTCAACATCAAGATGATAAGATTGAATATTTACCATCATACACTGTAATATAGGAGGGACCGAATGTAAAGGCTTTTTGAACAGTGAAACTAAAGGCTTATGATCTGTCTGTACCTTGACAATTTGACCATATAAATATTGGTGAAACCTTTTACAACCAAAAACAATTGCATATAGTTCTTTTTCTATTTGTGCATAGTTTTGTAGTGCAGAAGTAAGGGTTTGTGAAGCGTAAGCACAAGGCTTGTTGTTCTGTAAAATAACTGCTCCAACTGCAAATTGAGATGCATCAACTGACAATGTAAGTGGTAACGATGGTTCATAATAAGATAAGACAGGTGCAGTTGTGATACTGTTTTTAACCTTATTAAACACAGATTCATAGTTTTCATCCCATACCCATGATGTGTTTTTTTTTAGCAGTGAACGCAGAAGTGTTGTCTCATCAGCTAATTTAGGGATATAAGAACTTAAATAATTTATCATGCCCAGAAATCTTTGTAAATCTTTAACTGACTTAGGATAAGGCATACTGACAATGGCTGTAATTTTATCAGGATCAGGTTTAACCCCTTGACTATTAAAAACATGACCCAAAAATTTTACTTCAGTAACACCTATTATACATTTACTTTTATTAAATTTTAAATTAACTTCCCTAGCTCTATCAAACACTTTTTTAAGTCGTTGATTATGCTCTTCTAGTGTTGAACCTGTTATAATTAAGTCATCAATATATACAATAACTCCATCAATATCAGAGATTAATTCAGTTATAATACGATGAAAAATTTCAGGTGCACAGTTAAGACCATATGGCAACCTAAGAAATTTGTATCTACCAAAAGGTGTATTAAACGTACAGAGCTCAGAGCTTTTTTCATCAAGTGGTATCATCCAAAACCCATAGTTGCATCCAGTGTTGAAAAAAATTTTGTTCCACTCAATTGAGTTTTAACTGCCTCAAAAGTAGGGAGAGGATAATGTGACCTACTAATTGCTCTATTCAAATTTCTAGGATCTAAGCATATTCTTAATTTATTATTTTTCTTTTTTAGTATGACTATTGAACTAACCCATGACGTTGGTGAAGCAATTTTCTGTATCACTTTTAAATCACACATACTATCCAGTTCTTTACGAAGTTGTTCATACAGAGCAAAAGGAATTTTACGAGGTGCATCAATAATAGGTTGGACCTCGTTGTTAATATGAATATGACATTTTATTGGTAGGCAGCCTAGACCTTCAAATATATCATTGTAATCTTTTAGTAGAATATGACTAGAATTATTGTTAACAACATTAACTCGTTGTAGTAGATTAAGTTGTTTGCACGATGCTAAACCCAACACTGTTATGCAATCAAAATCTACTATGAAAAATGTAATGACTTCAAAACTATTTTTGAAACAACATCTAAGACTACATGTACCTAGTGTAGGAATATCTACTGAGTGTATTGACATAAGCTTGGTTGTATTTTGTCTAATGATAGAGGACTCACTAACTTTAAGTTTTAATAAGTTACTAAGAGACATAATATTAACTTGTGCACCAGTATCAAGTAAACAACTTATAGAAATATTATTAACATACAAATCAATTTGCCAGGTCTGAGAACTATTGTTGCTTATGGTATAAACAGTACCGACAAATAATTGATCAGATTCTAATACATTATTATTTTCTATTGAAACCACTTTGACAGACTTAGACTTACAAAATTTCGCAAAATGATTAAAACGTTTACAGTTATTACATTGTACACCAAATGCAGGACATTTAAATTTATGTATTTGTCCACACCGAGTACAATTATTATTTTTACTACTGACATACTTAACATTATTGTTCCTTCTTTGTGAACTCGACGATGACTCCCTATTTTGACTTGTATTCCTTTGAGATGACCATTTTGATTTTGACTGTGAATTTTTCCTTGAACGAATTGATGATGATGCTTCAGTTGTTTGAACAGTCAGCACCTATTCTTTGGCATTATTTAATTGTTCTGTACGGTGTTTAGATAATTCCATCGATGAACATATTTTCAGAGCCTTATCAAGAGACAGTTCATCTTCTCTTAATAGATGTTGCTTTAATTGTTGCCAATTATTGTGTAGACCAAATATAAGTACATCTTTTACAAGACTCTCACGCAGTGTATCAAATTCGCAAGACATGCTTAAATTTTTTAAATCTGCAACGTATTCACTGATATTTTCATCTGCAGACTGCAGTCTAGTAAAACACTCATGACGTTCAATGGTGACATTTTTCCGAGGAATAAAGTAGTCAGCAAAACAAGAGATAACAGTTTCCAGTGAAACTGTTTTAATATCCTGATTAAACGAATTAAATATTTTGAGCGCTGGCTTACCGATGAAATGTAAGAATATAGAAACTTTTCTAAATTCTTTTAATGAATCATATCCACTGGCGGTCATATAAATATTGAAGTCTTAAATCCATTCATTCCAGTTTTGACATAATTTACCTTCCACTGAAAGTGGCTGTAAATTACCAGTCAATCCAGCCATGTTGTGGTTTAATTGGTACTGTTGATGAGGAAACGACGTAGACGGTGGACATGGACGCGGAAAAAACAAATGTAGACGATGACACGTGTTTTTTTTTTTTTTTTTTTTTAAACAACGACACTCAATGACAGTTAGATTAGGTTATTCAACGGAAGACACAGAATCGAGAACACCTGACACCATGTTGTGTTTTAGAAATAACATGTTTATTAATTAACTCATAATTAATATTACGATATTATAATACTCACCTGACTATGACACATGACAATATATATTCAAACTTATATAATATATTGGTATGAGACAGTGGTACCACAACAGTGTTAAATTTTATAACTTTAGATATAAATACAAACAATATTATGAGTTTTGAACTACAAAATAATTTGCAAATATTCATGGTTTTGACGAATTTTTGTCAATATTTGAAATTCAAATGCTAATAAAAATTTATTTTGAATTTCCGGTGGACATTTTTTTTGTGATAAAGATTGACAAATTTGTAAGGAATTTCTCAGAAGCGCTAGTATTTTAGATTGACTTTCCCATATCGTTATTTATAGGAATGACCATTTGTGGTAGAAGGGGATTTGTGATAGAAGACGCGTTTTTACGTGATGTTTGAAAGCGATATGCCGAGTGCTTATCGATATTTTTAAAAACGGAATTCCAATATTCTTACGATGCATATCGGATTATTTTTGTTATCAATATACTTATTATAAGTTTTAACCACACTATATTATACTATACTATACTAATAATAAATATATTATTTTGTCGTCAACCGTCAACGTGTCCACAAGTCTTCATAGTTAATTTGGTGTTGAACAAAAAATTTTAATGTAAGTATATTAAATTCCTATGCATAATTTTATAGAACTGGTATAAATGATAATTATTATTTAAATAAATGAAATTATTATAATTAAGAGGAATCAAATTATATTCACCTTGTTTATATTTTTATAGACAATGAATACTGATTCAAACAATTTCTTGATCGAGCATCTTTTGGAAAATGAATATCATTTAAAAAATTTTGATGAAAAATTAACAATTGTAAAAAGTGGTCGACCATGTCCAGAAATTCCAAAATTGACATCTAATCATCACTAAGGAAAAAACTAAGTTTACATTCGTTATTTTAATATTTCTAATTATTTAAATATTCCATGGTTGACTGGTAGTGCAAAATTAAATAAACTTTTCTGTCGTCCTCGGCCGCGTAGTCAGGGGGGGGGGGGGGGGAGTTACAGGTGTAATAATCAAAAAAAAAATTATCGACACTTCAAAAAAAAATTTTCAGAAAAATTGAAAATTTCAGTTGTCTATAAATACCTAAAAAAAAATTCACAATATTTTGAAAATTAAATCATGTAAAGAAAATGCCAATCTAAATAACTGGTAAAATTTTCAAGTATCTACGACTTATACTTTTTGAAAAATAACGAATGTTTAAAATCGTTTGAGGATAAATCGTTATCGTTACGCTATTTCGTAAAAATTTAAAATTAAAACGCACTTAAAATTTTTCCTATAATAATGCTTCGAGTTTTCTCTATAGCTACTTGAAGGAAAACTTATGGAAAACTTAGTTTTGTATTTCTAATCCTTAGTTATAAATGCAAAAAATTTTATGATTTTTCAACTTAAAAATAATTTGCAAATATTCATGGTTTTGACGAATTTTTGCCAATATTTGAACTTCAAATACTAATAAAAAAAATTGTGCCTATGTGTTCTTATAATTTTTTAATCACTATAAGACTAACTTATGACAAACTGTGTATTAAATTTTCAAGTATTTTGATAGGGCCAAAAAAATTTTATCGACACTTCAAAAAAAAATTGTCTTCAAAATTACTTGCAAATATTCGCGTTATCGACAGATTTCGTAAAAATTTGAATATAAACGCTTATAAAAAAAATTGTGACTATCGATTTTTAATTTTTTTTATCTACAATTAGAACAACTCATAAGGAACCTTGTATTAAATTTTCAAGTTTTTTTGGTCGTCCAACATTTTTTTACCGACACTTAAAAAAAAAGTCTCAAAAAAATTTAAAATTTCAGTGGTCTATAAATAATTCAAAAAAAGTCGAAAATTTTTGAAAATTAAACTGTATATAGATATCACATACATTAACATTTGGTGAAAATTTCAAGTATTTACAGTGATTAGTTTTTGAATTACAACCATATAAAAATATCGATTTGGTCGAAAAATGGTTTTGCGTAAAAATTCCAGTTTTTCTGTCATTTTTTTTTGTTTTTCTCGATTTTTTTGAAAACTGTTGTAAAATGTTTACTTTTGACCTCTCTAATGTACCAAGGATATTCACTTTTACATCGGAAACCACCCCCAAAGTTTTAAATTGAAGCATTATTTCGACTAGTTATGCTGTACACAGACACAAAAACAAACATAAAAAAAAAACACACATCATTGTAATTCAATACATTCATCACTTCGTTCAGAATCTAATATAAATGAGAAATTTAATATTTAACTTGTAAATTGGTAATAAATGATAATTCTAGAAGGGGGGGGCGATCGCCCCATCGCCCCTATCTACGAGCCGCCACTGATAATTTTATTGTTAACAGTATTAATTTATTCAACGGAGTGTAAATTTACACTAAAGTTTACCGTTTAATGGTAATAGCACAGATTATATAAAACTACATAATATAATATAATATATACTTTATATAAACTGTGGTAATAGGTTACAGGCAGACATTATGCGTCTAGCTTTACTATCTATTATCACATACCTAGTCGTTATTGTATTTCTTTGTATCTTAATTTATATTTTATTTCTAAGTTGTACCTACTACCTAGTATTTCATAATTTATATGCTTATAATCTTTATGTAGTAAGTTTAAGTGTTCAACTATATTAGTATACTACTAATTGATAATTTTATAGTTCTACAATCTACACTATAGTTAAGATGGATACAAATAATACAAGTAAAAATGGCACAGCTGGGACGAAAGATACAAATAATAAAAGAAAAAGTGTTGCAGCTAGGATGAAGGATATAAATAAAAAAAATTATTTGAAACCTCCACATCATGTAAAAAAATTACCAACATGTTTTCCAAAAATGAAAATAAAGTTGAAAAAAATATTGCAGTAAATCAAGCAAGTGATTCTAACCTATACTTTCTTCACTATCATAAGACAATGAATCTACTTAAATTATAATCTATATACCTATTATTATAATATAATATTTTTCAATTATTTGGACAGGTGTTATATACTCTTTCAGTTAAGTCCGAAAGGTATATTTGTTGTAAGAGTTCGTTCACATACGGGTTGTAAATCAAACACTACACAAAATCTGTTTAACTTTAAAGAAATTAGTTTATTATAAGAACATTTTAATGACACAGTATTGTACGAATCCGGTTACTTATTCACGACTGGCTCTTGCTTATTCTACATTCTTGTCTTTGCGACGCAGTCGCTTAAAAAAAAAAACATATTGCTTACACTACTATATATTATTATTGTTTAATATGCTTACTAATCAAAAGTGTGTGCAAGCGTTCCTAACACAGGATATTGATGTTTTGAAAGATGATGACAATGATACAGATTTGCTTAATGATAATCAGGACAATCAGGTGTAACTGCTGTTATTAAAGAGTATTACAACTTTTTTTATATCATAATATCTTTTATTATATTTAAATATTTTTCAATTATTTGGATAGGATATTGATATAGATATTATATCAGAAGTTTTAAAAGATGATAAAAGGGTCGATGAAAATTATTCTAATTATGCCTCAATTAATAGTGCAGAAGTAAAAAATCAAAATGAAACAAATTTGATTAATGATCATCAGGTATAACTGCTCTTAAAGAGTATTACAACTTTTTATTTACTTATACATCTATTATTATATTAAAAAATATTTCAAATATTTGGATAGGATATTGATATTGTATCAGATGTTTTGAAAGATGATAAAAGAGTTGATGACAATTAATCTAATTATACCTCAATTAATGATTCAGAAATAAATTTGCTCAATGATAAACAGGTATAATTGTTTTCAAAGAGTATTATATTTTTTTTATTCACCTATATAAAATATAAATAAACGTATACCTAGGGTTTTACATTAAATTAATAACTATTATGATTTCCAAAGGTTTGTGGCATATCTAATCCAAAAGATGATGAATTGATAACGCTGTACAATTAAGAAAAAAGAGCATTCAATTCACAGAATTATAGATTATACACCTGGATTGAATATTCAGTTTTAAAAGATATGGTGAATTGTTTTGTATGCATACATTTTGGGTCTATTAATTTATCTGTAAATAAGTGTTTCAATGGTGAAACGTCAGCAGGTATTGTTTTTGTCTATAAGGGATTTAGTTGCTGGAGAAAACAAAATGAATGTTATAAGAAACATTTAGCTAGTGAAAGACATAAGGCTTGTTATGAAAAATGGACAATATACTTGAATGTAAAAAAAATAATGAAAAAGGTCTATTAACAATTTGCTATGCTTTTATAATTATCATTTTTTTTTATACTTATAATTATTAATATAAAAGTTATATTATATATATTTATAATAATAAACATTAAACTATTATATTTCCATTGCATTGCACGCTTTACTTTATGGTTTAGATCATAAACTGCTTTTAATGATTGATTCGTATTTTCTATTTTTATTGATATTCTAATTTCAAATATAGGTACCTTAGGGTGGCCCTTAAAAATAAATATTTAAATTTTTTTTGTGGCACCCACCTGTTTTTTGTAAATGCCCAATTTAATATTAACTGCAAACTTTGAAATCAATTGTTCAGTTTTTAGCCGTGCCCCCGGGAACTTGAAGTTCAGTAGTTTTGTAATTTCTTACAAAAATCACTGACATTAGGTTATATTTTTTTTTTCAACCAAAGAACATAAAATATTAATTGATATAAGTAGTGAAGTTTACCCTACATTTTATGACGATTTCAAAAATGTCACTTTTTCATTATAACATAATTTATTACTGGCACAGTTACAATTTTAAGCAAAAAATAAGTAAAAACTAAACATATCTGGCTAAACCATTTTTTATTGTTTTATATTTATGTAAGCCAAACGATTCATTAAAATTACAAATGTAGAACATTTTTAAAACTAAGTTGTCTATTATAATGTTTAAAAATAATTACTTATATGCTTTGTCACAATTTTTTTTTTAATGTTTCCTTTTTGCAGTCAGGAAATATTTTTCTGTAATCACTTACAACTTGTAACACAAACTGTTTTTGTTCCTCATTGGTGGTGAGTGTTGAATTGTAGTCTTCAATCAATTTTATTCCCCTCTCTGCCGTATCATTGACAGTTTTCAGTTTAGAAACCATTTGCAATGCATTTTGAAAAGATAAGTTTTCACTCTAATCTGCTGGGTCATTTAAAAGAAATTCTGTATCCAAGTTAAATATTTTGAAAAAATCTAAAGTTTCACTTGAGACGAAAAACTCTATTTCATTTTTCACAAATTCTGAAATTTCTGATTCTTTTAAATTTAATCGTTTGATATTCTCGTTTGAATCTGTTTTATAATTTAGTTTAACGATCATTTTTCTTTTTGATTCAATAGAAATACTTTTATCGAAAAATGCCAATGCAACTGCTTCGGGTGTTAGATACCACAAATGATTTCAAAATTTATTCATTGCTACTCTAGATATATTATTATCAATTGAACTATAGTTGTACAAGTTTTGTATAAAAAGTAAATCTTGATATGGTGCGGCTGCAGCAGTAGGTGCTTAACCTAACCATGCTTCAATATAAATTGTAACTACAAATATACAAATATCACGAAGTCCGTTTTTTTCAAAACTACTTAATTCAAATTCATTACGAAACATGTATATTTTAAGAGAATAAATAGCTTTTGCCATCCATCTTGCATGGTGAGTTGCACCGGGAATATGGAAAAAAGTCGTATTATTTGGTTTAGCGCCAAGAAAAATCATTGTTAACTCGAGTAACTCCTTGTAATCGTTTCGAGGTTGTACAATTTTCAAATGTTCTTTTACAAACTTTAAGACTCTTGTTGAATGTGGATTAATAATTTCTTTAATTTGTTTGTCCGAAATACCTGGAGAAAAATTGTCCTTGTTCATTTTATTCCACGAAAGCTGGAATCTATTGAAAATAGATATTTCTTTAGCTGATGGTTTATTTAATTTCTCTTCAAAAACGCTTCGTAAAATTATTTCATAAATATGATGTCTGCATGGCAAATAAAATAATTTTTTTCCTAAAAGCCTTTCTAATAATACACAAGTACCACCCAATCGACCACTATGAACTGGTGAACTGGAGTTGTATCAAACGACAGAGCTTTAACCAAATTTTGTATATTCCATTCAATTAAAGTTTTGTAAATAACTTCTGCCTGTTTATTTGCCGTTGCTTTTTGTAAAACTGGAATACTTAAAAATTTTTCTGTATCACCACTTGAAATTACAATGACTAGCCTATCAATAATATCTTTTCCAACCAAATTAGGAAGAAGCTTGCCGTCCCAGTGTAATACAACAGCTTTAAGATCACTTTCTTGAAATTTATCTTTTATTATACTTGCTCTCTCCTTACGCAAAATCTGTCGACAACGTTGAATTGATGTCCTATTAATAACAAAGTCCTCCACATTTTTTTCTAGAGCTTCTACCACTGCCATAATGATATGAATTGCCCCCTATCACTTACTTTACAGTTGTCTGGTGCACAAACTAATTTAGTAGTAATTATGTAATATGTTCTTCTGTCCTCTTACTCGTTTTGATGATGAAGGTCCAACATCTATTTCTACGGAACTAAAAGATTCGTCCATCTATGAGTGACTAGAAAAGTCGTCTATCTCTAAGTCACTTGATATTTTGTCTATTTCCATTAAATTGTCTAAGAAAAAAAAATAAATATTATTCCATTTATTGAACCAAATATATAAAAACATAAATTAACATTTACAATTACCTTCAGATTGGGTACTTCGCTTTTCTGTTACAAATGTTTTATTTTTTCTTTCCATAGAAAGTTGCTCTTTTCGCATATTTGTATAATCAATGCCATACATAAATCCTATACGTCCTTTTTTTCGTTGATTTATTAAAAATAGTCTATCTGTTTCGATTTTCATAATTTGTAGAGCATCAACATGGGTTACATAAAATAAATCATTAAATGTTGAAATAAACAGTTTTTCGTGTTCCTTATGACTTTCTGTATTTCTTGTGGCATGCTTTTGAAGTGTTCTCCACTCATCGTATAAAGATTCAACTTTAGATATACAGTGTTTTTCTAATCTTACTGGAATACGGGCTTTTTCCCAAAAAACAAACACTTCTCGAATAATTAATCTAGCACTTTCACGAAGATTCAATTTTACGACTCTTAAATTAAAAAACAAAGTCTTCAATACTTCTAAATTAGATGGTAATTTACTTCCTGATATTTTATTTGAATAGTTGTTAATTAAATAAATTTTCTCTCGTAAACATATATTATAAGACATTATTAAACGTAAAATATTAACAACAGTGTACAAGACGATGAAACATAAGTACAAAACTACAAATTAAACTTATCTGCAGGCAAACAGTGAATAGTGAACACAATTTGTTGAATGACAGCAAAAGGTACAATACAATTAAATATAAACGGTTTTTGTAATCTTATCTTCATATTATAACCACAATAATTTACTGAAATAGTGAAATCAATTACATTATAATTTAATAATAATTTGGTAGATTATTTTCAAGATAAACACTGTGTTTAGATTAAAATTATTAATACCTACATGATTTTTAAACAAATATATTAACTACTTCAACCTTACTAATATTTGTTTAGACTTTAGTTTAATATTACATATACGAGTATATTAATTTACATACTACAATACATTTTTTGTCCCTAAGTAATTTTAAGGTATTCTGAATCATTTGACTGGTACAAATAAAAAGAACGGTTATGCCAGATTTTTTGAGCTTTTACTTATTTTTTTCATTAAATTATAACTATGCCAGTAATAAATTATGTATTAATGTCAAGTGACATTTTTGAAATCATCATAAAGTTTGCTACAATGCTACCTAGAATAGTAAATGTTAAATGTTTTTTTGTTGAAAAAAAAATTATAACCCAATGTTTAGAAAATGTTGTAAAAAATTACAAAACTACTCAACTTCAAGTGCCCGGGGGCACGGCTTAAAATTAAATGATCGATTTCAAATTTTGCAGGTATTATTTTTTTGGGCATTAACAAAAAATGGGTTGGTGCCGTAAACTGTACAATTAAAAAAAAAATTTACAAGAGTAAGCTAAGGGCCACCCTAAGGTACCTAACTATTAATTAAATTTATGCGTTAAAAAATTTCAAAATAGTAATAGTTGAATGGTATGATATCTAATACCTAAAATATTAATTTTAAATTTATTAATTTGTAATATTTTATGTATGAAAGCCAAATGTTTTTTTGATAGTAAAAATTGTATAGAAAAAATATGATGAGAAACGTTTTTTTGACAATTGGCCTGATGGTGGGAAAAATTGGCCTCTTTAATTGCATGCACACCCTTAAAAAAAACTGAAATGGCGCCTCTGTACAAATATTAATACAAATAAACTTTTTTTTTAAATTATATTATTAAATTATTTATTATAATATGAAGGATATAAATTTTATTATGAAAATGTGTGTATTATTAATCCATTTGTTATAAATTATAATTCTATTATTAAACTAATCCAAGTATATATTATAATATTCATATGTATTTAAAATGTGATTATATAGGGAACTAATATAAGGAATGAATAAGATGTGAATACTTGATGACCAATTTGGATCTGTTACTATATTGTTTAAAATTAGGTGTAGCTAGTGGTGTTCAAAACTTAATAAAAATATAAAAATATTTAATAAAAATAAAAAATAAAATATATTATAATCATATTTTTCGATTTTTAAACCATGGATATAGAATCTATAAAGAATCTGATTCTATTTTATTATTAATTATTTATATATATATAAAGGATACAAATTTTATAATGAAAATGTAAGTTATATTAATCCATTTGTTATAATTATATTATGAAATTAACCCAAGTATATATATTTTTTATTTTTTTTATAAGAAATTCCTAGACTATAAGGCTATCTATTCCAAGTATATCATAAATGTGATAAATAGATTAGAAATTTTGTTATGTATAAAAATTAATTGTCTGTTAATTTATAAGGTATGAATTTATGATGGTAAAAATTTAATAAAATATCAATATTTGATGACCAATTTGGATCTTTATACATTTTGAAAGCAACTAAAGATTTAGTAGTCCATATAATAAGAATTGCAGATGACATTTTTGTCAGACAACATTTGAACACTATTTTTAGAATTTCTAAATTCTGAAGAATTAAGGACATTTTCCAATAGAAGAATATCACTTAAATCCTCAATTGGAGGTTCTGGACCTAACCTAACCATGAAAGTCCAACTGTTTGATTAGTTGCTGTTAATTTATCAAAGTGTAAAGCTTT
Source organism: Diuraphis noxia (assembly GCF_037042655.1). Lineage (NCBI taxonomy): Eukaryota > Metazoa > Arthropoda > Insecta > Hemiptera > Aphididae > Diuraphis > Diuraphis noxia. The sequence goes on along the minus strand of NW_028301711.1, from coordinate 103,305,288 downwards.
AAAATCAATATTGTGTGGATCAGTAACAGCTTTAAAATTATTTTCATACATATCATCAATAGTCAATACTTCATCATTTTCTCTTACAGATTTTTTTGACCAGCTGCATGATATATCAGTTACAGATATATTATTATGCCCATGTAAAAGAATTGAAACCATATGATGACATTTTGTCAAACCTGTCGGACTAGTACAGCTGGCATGTTCAATATTTTTATCTTTGAAAAATATCTATAAAGATTAAATATTATAATTATTTTAGGAATCATATAATAAATGATACAATCAAAATTACAAAGTTTATTTACCTTAACATCATACAAATTATTTTTCATACTTGCATGCACTTGACCACTAAGTATACCCACATCAGGTATGTAATCAAAAGTTTTGGCATAGCCACATTCAAAAGAATTTTCACCTTTAGAAAATATTTTTTTATCATCAATAAAATTAATGATGCACAATAGCTTTATGATGCTGTTTGACGTCACATTTTTTAACTGAAAAAAATTCATTTTCCTACATTAGTAAATTGACTAATTAATGTTAACGTATATTATACTCACTTAAAAAAAAACTCTTCAAAAAGGAAATCTGACACATGAGACCGCCGAAACAGAGCTTTGGGCAAGCAAATGGCTCAAAAAGAAAAACACAACAAATTATTATACATATAAGTAATGTCATAAAACCATATACAATGCATAAAACATACTTATTATGTAAAATGGAGGGAAAATAGTACATACTGTTATGTAAGAATTGTAATAGTAAAAATATTAATAATACTTAACTGATTTGTTAACTGATAATGCATAGAGTATATGGTATAACGTGTGTGCCATAGAAATACTAAATACTACACTTTGTTTATATTGACGAAAAAATCGTTTAGCTTCATATTTTTGATCGGTATATATGTATCAACTTGTGAAGAACATGTTTTTAATAGTTAGAACTCTAAGAAAAAAATACATATGCACTTAAAACCAATTTTTTTCAAACATGTTTTTTGACCCATGTATTTCGTATGGAATGAACCGTGATAACAGTTTGTTTTGAACCGTCGGTCTTATCAATAGACAAGGGACGTCACACTATTTATGCCTATTGTACCATTGAAAGATACGAGAGCGGTGTCACCTTATCTTCTCTACACCGTGATAGCGATGACGGTCGTTCGTAGTGATTCGTGATAACCCTTCGACTGTCTAGATTTTATTGTATAATATTGTATGATGATGTGATAACTTATTATTTACTATTCATATTATAATCTTTTTATTCGTGTTTTTGATGATCTGCTATTATAAATTATAATATAATTTTTACTTATACATTTTTCATTTTACTTCCGTTGTTTCTCATAAGTGTTAAAGAACGGGTTTTTCACTAACAAATGTGTAGTATATAATTAAAAATTTAATTTATTGTAAACTTTTTTTTCGACCGTCAAAAATGGGTATAAACATTGAAAATTTAATAAATGAAATAAAATTTGATCAGAAGTTAATCGGTGTATTTGAAACATACAACAAATACATTAACTATCGATTCGATTATCTCATCAGAACAAGTATTACACAAACATCAGATGAACTCAATTACAATGTTGACAGTGCGTATTGATTGTAGTAATTGATTTAATGACAATCATTCATTATCTCTGTACCTATTCTTTATATTTTAGAAATTTACATTTCAAGATTTTGAATTTTTGTGCGGAAACCATTATTTTGGAAGTTATAGTCTTCCAAAGTTTGCGATTTTAAGTTAATACGTTTGCGCTCAACACCAACTGCGCTCAATTTTAATTGGACTACGTTCTATATTTATATCAATATCGCTATTTTATAACTATCTCATTATTACTAAATTGTTAATTAAATTATCTTTATGATAATAAAATAAGCTTTATTAAGTTATTTTGCAATTATCAACAAGTAGACAGGCTAATGAGTATATTGTACCTTGTCAGTTAAAGTAATATAAGTATATAGTGGCTCCCTTCGCCTACTGGCTCCGGTCGCCAAACTCGAGGTCCAGACCTCGAGTTAGATGGGGGCACGGCCCCCAAACCCCCCGGGACTTAAATAGCTAACCGGTGGGGGGCTTGACACCTTCAGGGTCGCGGGGGGAGGTACCTACCCTACGGGCAGACGAATGACCTAATAAGTAAACTGAACCATGTAAGTTAAAGTAGGTAACACACAAGTGGCTCCGGTCTTCAAAATTAAAGGAACCTTCGACTGCCGGTTACAGTTGTCAAACCTCGAGTTGCTCTGCGCAGCAGTAAACTATAGTGTGGCGCGCATGCGTATAAACGTAAAATCGCAAACTTTGGAGGGCTATAACTTCCAAAATAATGGTTTCCAAAAAAAATTCCTAAATGAGTATAAAAAACCTTGTCTTTAAAAAAAAATGTTTTGAAATTCGTGAGGGGTGTGGTAAAGTGCATTTTAGCTTGACCTTTTTTTTAACTCATTTGAAGTTAAAAATTGTATGAAATTAGATATTTAAATAAAGGATATACCTAGTTTTTTGTCATTTTGTTGTAATTTAAAAATATTCTTCGTGAACACTTTTACTCATATTATACGTTTTAATATACCTATACAATGATATTTAAAAAATATTTAGATTACCTTATTTTAAATTATTAACTATTTGTAGTTACCATAAATGTATCCACACTGTTCTACTGTTTGATTATAGCAATTTAAATATTAACAATAAAATAAATGCAATATTTTCAGCAAAAATTAAATCAATTTACAACTGTATTTTAATTAATTAAATAAATAATACCTATGCTATATAGGAATATCAAAAAACATGAAACATACTTTATTTAGGCTTATATCTCTCAAAATTGTATTTTGGACATATTGATATATTATAGAATTCACATTAAACACCATCCATTAAAGTGACTCACTCGACATCTAATGCATCAGAGTGGTACCGCACTTTTTAATATTATTTTAGATTCTGAGCGCAGCTATAAATGTATTGATTTTACAATGATGTATGTTTTTTTAAGTAAATGATAAGTACACTAGTACACGTATAGTATAGACGTGCATGATAAATTGTTGAAATAATGCTTCGATTTTCAACTTCAGTTGCTTTTTCTATGAGAAAGTGAATCTGGGTGCATTGGGAATTCCATACATTTATAAATCTTTATACAATTTTTATTTGTTTGGTAAAAAAGCTTAAAAGTTTAATTCAAGGCTCTTAATGTATAGTTATGATACTAAATATAGTAAATATCAAAAACACTAAGTCAATATTTTTTATAAACATTTGAAGTTCAAAAATTTGACAAACTACATAGAAATCACGTAAATGTGCAAATTATCTTGAGTTAGAAATTCATCATAAAAATTAATCTTTTTTAATCTAAGATTTGAAAATTCATTACAAGATTTTTCACAAGTTTTTTTACTTTTATAAAATAACAAATTGAAATATTATTTGTTTTATTTTAATTTGACATCATTTTTAGACGTCTAAACATTTTATTATGGTAAGATATTTTTAAAATTTAATTTTTAATATACCTTAGTGGTTAGACAGAAAATATTCTAATATCTAATATTTATGTTCCTAGTTTATTTCCTAGTTTTCTAACTTAAATAGTTAGGTATGACGTATAAGGCCGTTTCACATGTATGAACTTAATTAATGTAAACTAAAAAACAAGCGTGGACCATGTGTCGTGTACTCGTGTATGATACACGCCCATGTGAAACGGGCCAAACTCATTAACTATTTGTCTGAAATTTGATTTTTATTTATCGAAATACTCTGAAAAATATTCTGCTTCGGAATATGAAATTAAATTATATAATATACATAATATTATTTAATTGATTTCCTAAATTGTTATTATTATTATTTATTATTACAGGCAAATTCCCTAACAAATAAGCAGGTTAGAAAAATTAATTCTTTTTTTACCCGAGTCAAAAAAACTAAGGTCAACCAGACTTGAAAATACCGAGATCAATACAAATATATTATGTATTTTATTAACAATGTTTAATAAGTTGTATTTGTTTAAAACCAATAAATTGATGAATTTAATGTTTAGATTAGGTTAGGTAAGTTTAAATTTGCTGACCCCCCCCCCCCCATAAAAAGTTCCTGGCTACGCCACTGGTTCATGCACTAAAATCTATTTCAAAAATTCCCCCACATTATAATTGCAAAAAAAGTATAGGTTTCCATTTCAATTTTTTGAGATAATGCCCTAAAACCCTACTAAGGCTAAGGCCCTAATACTCTAAAATATTGTTTCCAATTATAAAATTATAATATCATAAATAGATGTTAATAAATCAAAAATTTTTTGTTGCATATATTATTCAATATTTTGAATATTTATATGATAAAATGGCTGTAACAAAATTTTGAATCACTCTGTATGTACTTATATTCATATTTTAATTGCATTTTAAAATAATTAGAGTTGAATCTATCTAAGCTCTACTTAGATATAATATTAAAAATTAAACGAATGTATCAATAAAATTTATTGCTAATGAGCTGATCCATTAAATGGTATTGACACTAAAAATATTTTGCTCCTAGTGAGTTAAATCTCTGTGGGCATGCCTGCTATCTATTACACATACACTATTAAAGTAACCCACTTATAACCTACTGTGCAACAAAGCGACATCCATCTACTTACTCACTTATTATCGTTGGTTTTTTTTAAAATGGCAGATCTGTATTTTGTAAGCGTTTATTAAACGTAAGGGCACTAGTTATATTTGTCTTATTTTGTTCTGATTGAATTCAATTAAAAATTAATAATTTTTATTAAAATGAAAGTTTACTCATTAATTAAAAAATTTTAATAAATCCTCTCTACTCTAACTATGTGTTATAATATTTAACAAATTAAAAACTCATTACCTAGGTAATTTACTCCCATTCCCTCACCATCATCCTGACTATGTTCCTGTTCAACAATGTTCAACATATTAATAAAATGTTTTTATAATTTAACCCTTTAGTTCTCAACCTTTTTTGTCACTCTTAGTCCTAGTATCCTACACTTTTCTCGCCCTAACATAAATAATAATTAAATATATTAACCTTTTGTTGATGTAGCTATGTAAAGTCTTGGTATTGAGTGAACACAGCACTCTCCTCATTGTTTTTCATTATTATTTATTATATAATAAACATAAAATATTGAAACCATCAACTAATTAATAATAATTATATTTTAATCTATTATAAAAAGTGTTCTGAAATTGTTCTTAACTATAATTTGTCATCCAATAAAAACTAATTTATAATTTTTTATACAATTTTATAATAATGTAATCATTATCATTCAACTTAATCCAAGTGGTCTGACATAGTAATGACAAAATGACAAAATAATAATTTACAACTTATTTGATTTGCAAAATACAATAAATACTTATAACTGACAATTGTAAAAAAAAAATTCAGAATATTGAAAAATAATAATGAATATATAATATTATTATAAAGTACTATGCACTTTATTGCCCATTAAAAATACCAACTCTATATTATTAAAATTTGTGTTTAATACCAGGTGTAGCTAGTGGTGTTCAAAACTTAATAAAAATATAATAATATTTAATAAAAATAAAATATAAAATATATTATAATCATATTTTTCGATTTTTAAACCATAGATATAGAATCTATAAAGGATCTGATTCTGATATAATATATATATATATATATGTTACGGTAAAAGATGAATATTGGTTAATGTCGTCATTCTCCGGTGAATGACGTATTTTACCAAAATGATTCGATTATGTAGGTAAATGATGTAAAAAACCAGATTTTAAATTCAAATGTACATCTTTCACCGGTCATTGATATCATTTACTAAAACTAGTGGTAAATGATGATAAATCTCAAATAATACACTGATTTTTTTACTGTAGGTACAATTTATAATAATGATTTATTGTTAAAATAAAAAAATAATAAAATAATAAAATACGTGCATATTACAAATTATGCCATAACTGCCTCCGTTGTCATATTACAATATTTTGTTTTTAACTCAGCTATTATCCTATTTCTACCACCATGCCCTACTGTTAAATGTGCGGTGTGAATTACTTCAAACAACTCGTCTACTGTGACGTAATATAAAATGTCAGATTCATTATCAACTATAGGTGTAATCAATTTTTCTTTTCCCCCAATTAACACAACATCATATTTACGTATAAGTCTGTTATTCGTTACCGTTTTTTCAGTGTTCCAATTTTTAATTCTTTTATTTTTTTAATCTTGTTGTTGTATTCTTCAGAACTAAAATAAAATATATTGTCACCTCTCTTTTTAGTGCTGACAATTGTGTCAATTGCTGCATTAAATTTGTTCTTAAAATTACTTAAATATTAAAATTGAACAAAACTATAACACTATAATTTAATCTAACTTTTATTATATTTTTTCACTGGTGACACAAATTTTTACAAATAATATTATAAAACACACATTCGTAGCAAATACAACTCGCTATAATAATATACCCGTCGATATTAACTAATAAACTAAAAGATTATCTCATATTATTACTCGGGTTATCGACGTTATTGCTAGTTGGGATTTTCGTTTATCTATCGACTTCAATCATGATATTTTTAACTAATGAAGCTTATTCGGCACCTACACGCTTATCGCTGATTGTTCACACCGACATAAAAGTATTAAACATCATTCTCCAATTAAACTATTGATTGACGACAATAACCGGAGAATGTCTGCATTTACAACATTTACCAATTTTTAGGTAAATGATGTCATTTACCGGGGAATGACGTATTTTACCACGTTTACATCATTCACCGTAACATATATATGTATACTACTACTACTACTCCTGAATACTACAGGCCATGATGGCTTCTAAAACAATTCTTCTCCACCCGTCCCGGTCTTTAGTTGCATTTCTCCAATTCTGTATACCTATCTGTTACAGATCCTTCTGTACTTCCCCCAACCATCTACTTCTAGTTTGTCCTTGCCTTCTTGTTCCTTTCATTCTTGCATGCATTATTCGTTCAGGCATTCTTTCCTTGTACATTCTTAGTACATAACGTAACCATCTTATTCTTACGGTTTTTATGAATCTTACTAGATTTTGTTTTTCTAAGATTTATTCTATTTTATTATTAGTTCTTATCTTCCAACTCTCTTTTTCAAACACAGCACCATATATATTCCTTAACACTTTCAAATATTTGGATTTGTTGCTATCTGAATTTGATAATGTATTTGGTTTTATCTGTGCTAATTTGTAATCACATAAAACTTCCAAATATGTTTCCAAATCTGATGAATATAGATGTTGAATTTCATTCTTTATATTTCAAAATGAAAATAAATAAATAATTAATTTAACAGATTCGGCTGTTCATAAAACCGAAAATTAAAATTACTTAATCAGCTGTTTAGAAGAGCGACAGAGTGAGCTGTATAAACATTAAGTGTTGGAGTTAGAAAGAAACGAATGCCTTCGGCTCCAAGGTCACAATTGATTTTTATAATATAGATTAAATGTTTATATTATTATATTTATTATCGTGTTATTTATTACAATTACACAACGGTGAAAATAATACACTTTTAATCAAAGAATTTAATAATTCTATTTTTAAATAGATTTAAGAATACAGTCCCTAGTTAGAGGGTGGATTAAGAGGAGATAATGGAAAAATAGAATTTTAAATGTCTATGTGATAAAATATATCTACACCCATTGACATGGTGAATGAGGTTTCATGGCGCCTATGAGCCATAGTAGACATTTTTATAAGCAGGTTGTAGGTGATTAGCAATCAAATAGACATTATATTTAAGATATCATAATAATTATATTATACATGTTAAGAGAATTAATAGTGGGTAGATACTGAAATATATGGTGTGGTTTATGTTTTATAATTTTTTGTTCACTGTGCTACTTTAAACAAATGGACTTAATAATTAGTTTATTAGATAAAGCACCATAAAACAAAGGAAAAACAATGGTTGTTACTTAATTGTATATTATTTTAATGTTCCTCATGCCATAATATTTTTAAAAACTTATATAAATGTCATTGGTTATCAAAAGGACAATTGTTATTAATATTTGTTGGTTATATTTTAATTAATTTAAAAATAATTTTTAGGTTCTGAATTTGATCCAAGTCAACATATTTCACTAAATTATATTACTATAAACAACAGTTTGGACGTTGTCACAAAATTGCGAGAAGAATTAAAAACTTTAACAAAAATAGTAAATTTAAAAAGAAAAGAATTGAGCATTATTACTGTTAATGAGGATGGATTAAAAAATAATATTAAACACTTAGAAGATATTATATCAATTAAGGTAATTGTGTCATAATTTTTATCATATTATTCACTATTAATTTTTATAATAGGTACAAAATCGTGTACATTGCTAAAGTTTTAATTATTTTAGAAAAATTTTATCAGTGAAACTGCCAAATTTGCAGAAGTCAGATGGAATGCAAAAGAAAAAGTTGAAAAGGAGTACAATAAAATAAACAAAAAATATATTAAAATTTTAAGTCAGTTAAACAAATCAAAAACCAATTATGGTAATGGATCTAGTAAAGATACAGATTACGGGGAGCGAACAAATAATAGGCTATTACGATATGAAGACAAAATTAAAAAAATGAATGACATTATAAAAATTGCCAGTGATAGTACAGAAAAGTATTTACTAATAAATTGTAAATTCATCTTAATAAATACTAATGAATGTTATGTTTTAGATTACTACAATATCAAATTGCATTACAGACTTCTAATGATCGGTTAAAAATTTTTTATGACCAATTAAATAATCACATAAAAAATAAACAAGAAGTTTCGTCATTAATAATACAAAATGAAAAGCGAATTAATCAATTAAAAATACATTTGTCAAATTTAGGGGTCATTTAAAGAATTTGTATTATATGTTTATTTAATTAATTATAAAAAACTGATTACAATTTATGCAATTTTAGGTTTTATCAAGCATAGGCAAAATTAGAGTCCATACATCATCAAATTTAAATGAAAAGGTTTATTTAAAAAAAGAATTTTTGAACTTACAGAATATGAGAAATGAAATTTTAAGTTCACGTCCTAAAGGAATGTTTAATCCCAAATATCAAAAGGTTTTTATCTAATAAGATTATACTAATAATAATAATAAGTTTATTCATTTTATAGACATGAAAAATAGTTTCATTTAATACATTTTAAAATAATCGTGATATCAACTAATATTAAATTATATTAGTGATTGTATTCTAAAGAAACCTTTAATATTTTAAACCATTACATTTTTCATTTTTTTTTTTCTACATAATAACCAATTCATAAATTTAAATAATTATAACTCAAATTATATTTTTGTTTTCTAGGATAATGATTTATTCAAAGATGATGTTAGAAGATATTTAGAAAATGATGAAGCAATTGATTCCATAGATTATTTAATTGAATTAAAAAATAATATATGCAATAATGATGTAAATTCATTACATTTTATTAAAACGGTAATAAATAACATCATATCCATTATGATAGAACTTTGATATTTAAAAAAAAAAAATGTACAGTATGGATATTATTTGTTTACAGAATTCAAATGAAACAGCAATTTTCTGGAAGTGTCTATCAACTTTAAATAAAGACGAGCTTAAAAAATTGTTGGTACATTATTTTATCAAAGTTATAGATTTAAAAGAATCTGGAAGAGAAAATGATGAAATAATATCTAAACTTGATGTAAGTATTTTTATTATCAAATATATATTTTATTTTTGTATGAAATGTAACTGATTTCTTTTTCATAAATATAAATTTAAAACAATTTTAGGCAATAAATGATAGACAAAGGCATACTATTGTAGCTTTAAATAATAATTATCAAGAATTCCATCTGTCAATTGAAAAAAAATTCATGGAATTAAAAAAATATTATCAAGCAAAAGTTAATATGTTATTTCAACTAGTTCAAGAAGAAAATAATGCTATTGCCATGTTTAGAATGAGACAAAAAATCATAGGACTTAAAAAAAAGATAATCGAATTGGAGAAGTTACAAACAGGTTAATATTATATCTATATAACATCATATGGTCATTAATTAATTTATTATTTTAGTGAAACCAAAGGACACTCAAGGGATGTCAGAACCTCAAATGAGTTCAAATCTTCTAGAAGCATCGAAATCAGAATCTGAAATAATTTCATCTGCCAAAGTGATATACCACAAAAACAAATTGAAGATACAAAAAAATAAATCCAAATAATAAATACATGCATAGAGACGTTTTAACAGAAAATATTTAATGTTTGTATAGGTAGACTTAAGCTTCAGTTTGCATCTAAATTTAAATTCCTTTTCTGCCAGCAACCAAAATAATATGGTTTGTAATTATGAGGTTTATGAATAATTGTATTTTAATTATTTTACTATATTATAAAATTATTAAATTTATTTACAACATGCCAAAAAGTTCTAACTATCTTTAAAGATGAGTCAAGGATTAAATATTATTTTAATGTCATTTCAGACATATTATTAGTCACCTTATTATCAGTAACCTGTTTGTAATCAAAATTTCAATCATTGAAATTATTGTCTTGCCTACTTTAAGAGGAATATAGATTCAAATTGTTTTCAACTTGAGAAAGTATTTCAATAATTATTCAGCTTTAGAATTTCTAGATAATATCCACTTTAGTGTATTCTATGTATAATAATAAAAAAAATTCCTTTTTAAAGCACCTTGGTAGTTGTATTAGTGCTTAGTATTACATTAAACAACATAGATAATTCATTTTGTGTATTGTTAAATTTTTAAATGATTGGAGTTCAGAATTTCTATACTCACAAATCAATCACGCATCAAATTTCGGGAACTGTTCTAAATGTTGTCCAGGTCCTTTACACAGCTTCCAATTAAATCAAAATTTAAAAGCATTTTGACAATAACTATTTCGTTTCATTTTTTTTTTATAAAATATTTAAATGAAAAAAGAAAAAAAACAAGTTTATTAAATAGTTTTTTTTTAAGTTAAAATTTTATTTTACGAGCTCTAAGCACATCAAACTCAGTTATGACATTGTCAATATGTATTGTTGAAGCCAATGCATTCTCCATAGATTAAATAGCAAGTGTCTTAAAATATCAAAATAACCAAATATAATATGTATACATGGTGATTCTTTTATTGTTGAACCATGAGGGTACAACTTTATAGCATCCAGCTGCATTAGCCTGATAAGAATATTACGAAATCAGAATGCCTACTGCAATCATAGGCGCAACTAGGGGGGGGGGGGCTAAGTCCTCCTAGTTTTCCAAACAGCCCCCCCCCCAGTTTTTCTGTCATGTTTAAATTTGTTTTACGGGAAATATTTTTGATAGTTTGTCAATAGCATATTATAAAAAACGAGCCCGTAAATGGCGTAAACCAACATAATGTATTATAATGTCGACGAATATAGAATATACAAATAATTATAATTTTTACCTTAGCTGCGCCTATGACTGCAATTATAGGTACTCAAGTTACCATAAGTTGGTATAAAAAAAAACCACATTGGCACATTAATTTTACTATTTGTGTATTGTACTATTGTGTAATATGAAAAATTATTAATTTATTAAATTTTATAACAACACATTGAAAACGATTACTAGTTAGTAGTTACTAATATATTTCGATCGGTCTTTACGTAGTATTAAGTATCAATTGCAATAATTATTGATGTGAGTACCTACCTACTTTTATTTATTATGGTAATTAATAATTATATTATTTCTTTATGATGTATTTCACTCACTCCAGATGCCATCCAAAAATTGTGTTGTTGTTGGTTGTGATACAACTTTTAAAGACAAATATACAGTACGTCATTTATTTCCATACAACGATGATTTATTACCTTTTTAAGAATTGGATGAATATAGGTGGATTTCCAAGATAATGGAAATGAGCCACTATTTAAATAAAAATTAAAGAGATATGTGATTGGTGGGGAAAGTATAAATCTGCAGTTAAATAAAAATATAGGAGAGAGACCATCAGGACCAATTGTCCTGGCGCATGTCCAGCCAAAAAGGAAAAAATAAAAAGATTAATATTTTTGATGTTATATGACAATTTGTTTACATTAATGTTACAAATATTTATTAATTCTTATTTTTGTGTTCAATTTAAAAAAAAATTATCAGATTTTGAAAGAAATTAAATTTTTTTTTCGTATAGGCAATTTCTCAGAAGCGCTAGTATTTTAGATTGCCTTTCCCATATCGTTATTTATAGGAATGACCATTTGTGGTAGAAGGGGATATACGCCTTTTTACGTGATGTTTGAAAGCGATATGCCGAGTGCTTATCGATATTTTTAAAAACGGAATTCCAATATTCTTACGATGCATATCGGATTATTTTTGTTATACTTATATATACTTATATATACTTATTATAAGTTTTAACCACACTATATTATACTCAGAGGCGAAACTAAGATATTTTACGCCCGGGGAAAATATTAAAATTACGTCCATTCATAGACCAAGGCTGAAAATATATCATTCCCTATAATTTTTTTTTTGGTACTGGTTTGTTATAGCCCCGCCACTCAGGTTTGTTATCGCCCCGCTATTCACATAACAATAAAAAATTGAATAATAATAATATAAAACAGTGATATAATTAAAAATGTTTGACGATATATTGATATAATATTTAAAAAAAATTAATATTAATATAATGATTGATATAATATGATGTATGAAATGCGAACAAATACGTACTGTGATGTTTGATCAATATGATCGGTATAATATCGGTTTATTATATTATTGATAATTAGTATCTGAACAATTTTTTTTTTGTACTTTTCTAAATCTACGTGAAAAATTATAGAGAACGGTATTTTTTTTTTATTTTTTTTTTTTGGTTTTTTATGGAGATACTGGCCTTCGAAATGTCGCGGGCGGCTGTAGTATGGAATAAGTAGGCGTGTCTATTCCGTGACGTCACTCCGCATGACGACTGCCGCGGCAATCCGGCAAAGCAAGTTGCTTATTTAAGCAAGCTAAGCCCTGTTAGGTTCTAGGATGTCACTTTTATGGTTATAATATTATTCTACTGCATATAAATTCAGTGGCGAATCCAGGAATTTTTTTTGATGGTGCTGATTAGTTACATAATATAACATAGCAAAAAACCCCTTAATAACAACATAATTAGTGTTTATGGACTGGACTGCATTATTATATAAGATGATTAAGATGTCTTTAACTATTTATCCCTATTCCCTAACTTATAGTAGGTATTTTAAATATACATCTATATATTATAATAATATAATATTAGGTATAAAACAAATAATATTTTTTTATTAGGAGTAGTGTCGCAGTGACCATGGCAAATAGAAATAGAAATAGTTACTTAATCGCCTTAATCTAGACGAGTAGGTATTCAGGGCCGGTGCTAGCTTTTGTGAGTCCTTGGGCAAAATATACTACGAGGCCCTTTTATATTAAAAAAAAGTACATGGTTTGAGCTGCGAGGCCATGGGCAAAGGCCCAGCTAGCCTCACCACTCACCGCCACGTCAACACTATTAGTATTACAATGATTTTAAAAATAGATTCCTACTTGAAATTCCGTATGATGATTAAACATTTACAATTATTATTGATGTTTTGTTTTAATGTGTGGCAGTGATAAAATATTGTTTTTCTATACAATATTAAATCTTTGTGAATATTTACCATCTTTATTTTTTTGTCATCAATTTATTATGGTATAAAACAGTTTATTTTCTATCTTAAAAATTATAATGTCAACTAAACTGTTTGATAAAGCTTGTGCTAGTAATATACCCAAAATAAATATATACATGGTTAATGATTATATAAAAAACAGTGATTGTTTTAATGATCCTGAGCTTAGAGGATCAAAAGCCCAAAGGTAAGTTTGCTATACACTTATAACATTTTCAATAGGTAATACCTACATTACTACTTGTGGCTATATTTCAATATTGTACAAAACTCAAATTAAATACCTACTTAATTGTATACAGATCAACACGAGAAAGCTATGGTGATTCAGCTATTGGATATGTAAAACTATTGCGCCAAGGAAATATTTGTTCAGTTAAAGGACAAATATGTCCAGAACATAGAGTAAGACAGAAAAACTATAAAGTAGCTTTAACTGTGAAATTTTAGAACCGGTTCGAATTAGATTTAAATAGTATATAATATTAGATATATAATAGTATATAACATTAGATAAATATAATAGCATAAATATAGTCCACATTAAGTAAAAATGGTATAATAAATAAATTAAAGTAGTCTAGAATAAGTTATAATAGTTTAAATAAATTTGAATTAGAATTATTAATTAAGATTTAATAAAATAATAATAAATAAGTTTATAAGTAGTTTTGCGATATATTAAATTAATTATTTTATTTGGAGTAATTAACCAAAAGATAAATAATTATAACATAGTGGCGTAATATTTAATAGTAGTAATGATATAATTAATGCGTCAGTGTGAGTGCAGTTTATAGTAAAACTGATATAAAATAAATACGTAATATAAAACAAAAACATCGCGGAACACGATTTTTTTTTAATATAATAAATGACGTGTTACGGAATCGAATAAATAATAAAAGTAATATTGAGTATAGAAATCGAAGTTGAGAATACAGGTATTTAGAAAATAAAATATATTAAATATATAGTTGAATAAATAAATAAGAATAAATATTAGAAAGTTATCGAGGGAAGAATAAATGTTATTTTTATGAAATAAATAAAATTATTTTACAAAGTTTAAATGAATAAAAAATATATTGGTGAATAAAAATTCAGGGGAAATACAAGATATTTTGACAGGAAGCATATTAGTAACATCTGACGACGAAACTAGAGACGTAGGTGTTCAAGTAGACAACAACGAGGGGGCTGTAGTAGTCCAAACAAATACAAATATCGTTAAAACAGAACAAACATTAATTAATTTAGATATACCAGAAGAGTATAAATATTCACAAGATTAGATAGGGAAAAATATTTAAGAGCAGTTACAGATAAAGAATTTTTAAATTTAACTTTTAAGTCTTCAAGTCCAGCAAGTGATAGTGATAGTACAATAAAAAAACGAACAGGTTTACGAACTGACAAAGAGGTAGTACACGTACAATTACCAAACATAACTCGAACAAAAAAAATAAAAACAATGGATATAGATAAAGCCACAGCTTTGATTCCGGTGTGTACAGGAGCAAAGAATGTATCAGAATTTATTAATACATGTGATATTGCGGTAAAATCGGTAGATAAAAGTAATTTACCATTATTAATAAAAATAATAAACTCGAAATTAGCAGGTAATGCACTAGAGGCAACAAAATATAGAGACACAGAAAAATGGGAGGATATAAAATCAATTTTAAAGGGAGCATTTGAACATAGAGCATCTGAGAGAACGTTAACAATAGGATTAAATTTCGCGCGTATGAAAGAAAATGAGGACGTAACCAGTTTCGCAGGACGAGTTGAGGAATTATTTTATAAATTATGTAAGGAAGGTTCGAAAGATATGACAGAAGAGGAAAGCAAAGTATATAAAAAACAACTTAAAAATCAAGCATTAATAATTTTTGTAAATGGTTTACCGAAACATTTAAATTTAGCACTAAAAGCTAGGGATCCAAAAACGTTAGAAACTGCTATGCAATTCGCAAAAGATGAGGAAATGGAACATAATGCTAACTTACAAATGGAAAAATTACAAAAAGATTTAGAAAAACAAAATTTAAACGGAAATAGTAATACATCAGGAAATAATTTCAAACAAAATAATAATAGTCAAAATTTTAATCGCGGTAACAATAACTATGGTGGTCAGAATAACGGATATGCTATGGACTAGCGTCCCGCATTGTCTAGTTCACGGTCAACTAGGTACCAGCCGAACCAAGATAGGGTAGGGTGCGACCAACTTTGTAATTATAAGAGAGAAAGCATTTCGTGGAAATCATTAACGTTAGGGCAACACGAAATCATGTGGTTAGACGACTATAAAAGATCGTTGATAGGTGTGCACAGGATGTGGGGTTATGCATCATTACAAAAGTTACAAGAAACAATGTCATAATGTAATATTATAAAGTATATTTTTACATAATAATAATGTTAATAATAATATAAATTATCGAGGTCTGTAGCCGCATGGGGTACGCATTTAGCTCGTACGTGGGCGAGTGGCATTTCCGTCAGTTTAGATGATTATACCACATCCGTGAGAACAGCGACAAGAGCAAGTAGACTATGGGGAGTAGAGGGTAGCACTATATAAGAGACCCCGAAACGACCTGTATTCAGACGCGACTTAACCAGACTAGCCAGAGCACCTTCACGCCAGTCTGTTGTTTAATTTAATTCATTGGACTTAGAAAATTTCTTATAAACAATATTTTGAACTTAGAAAATATTCGAGTCAAACCGAATTTATTCTATCACTCAGAATACTTAACTTACATTCAGCTTTCATGTTATAAATAAATATATGTTTTACCACAATAAATAAACAATTAATCTAATTAAGAAGAATTCTACGTTGTGTAATTAACTCAAGAGTCACCTTCCAAACATCATCCTTGACTACTGATACCTGTAGGCGACGTGATCACTACACATTTTAAGTATTATGGTTAAAGTAGGTACATTTATGTAAAATTATACCTAGTTTTTAAAATTATTCTTTCTTATTGAACTTTTAGGTGGATGTAAACATAGCTTAGCATTTCTTATGTATTTACATAGAAAAAGTGAAGAGTCATCAGTAGGGCTAGGATTTATATGCATTTGCATGTTTTTTTCCTTAAGTCCAAATCGATCGTTTGTCAAATTTGTCCACGATTTTGCTTACTCTCGTTTAAATAAAATCAATTTTTTTTTGCATATTTTTGCATATTTTGAACACAATGCATATAATTGCATATTTATAGATTTTAAGGTTTTTTATTTTTTTTTTAACTTAAATTTTTAAATTTTTATAAATTATTGTTAATTTTAAATGGCGTTTATTTCATAATACCGATAGTTTTTGGTTTATCCGTCGAATTGTAAATATATAGTATAAATATTACCCATCTAATCTTATCTTATCTACGACCGATAGGATTACCTACACATTATTTAACGACGTATTTAATTTCATTAGTACGACGTGTGTTGCGTAAATGTGCGGACACTTATACTTAAAATTTGAGTGGTTTTAATAACAGTATCAGTTAACAATTTTATAAAATGCCGAAAGTACAAAGTGAAAGTGCCAAGTTACGTCAATTTGTAGAAGAATTTTCAAGTGACGTTTTTAAAACAGATGGTAAAATATTATATTGTATTATTTGTGATCAAGCTGTGCCCGTAACAAAACGTTTTCAGGTGGTACAGCATTTAAATACAGGCAAGCATAACAAAAATATTAATTTAAAAGCCAAATCTAAACAGTCGTTCATTAAAAATACATTAGATAACCAAAATAAACAAGCAAATTTTCCTCTAGATTTATGTCAAGCAATGTTAGAATCGGATATACCTTTATGGAATAAAAAATCATCCATCATTTAAACATTTTTTAGAAAAATATACTGGTAAATGTGTTCCTGACCAGTCTACAATTCGCAAAAACTATGTTTCTTCAATTTATGAAAATACTATTTCTCGTATTCGTTCGGAAATTGGTGATGGGCCAATTTGGGTTTCAATAGATGAGACCACGGACGTTGACGGTCGATATGTTTGTAACGTCATAGTTGGTCTCCTCCACGAAGACAATTATTCAAAGCCGTATCTATTAATGTGTGAAGAACTAGAAAAATGTAATTTCCAAACTATTGGCAAAATATTTAATGATGCAATGCACCTATTATGGCCATCAGGAGTGAACTACGAAGAAGTTTTACTTTTTGTTTCTGACGCCGCGCCATATATGGTTAAATCAGCGAATTCCTTGACTATGTTATACCCTAATTTAATTCATTTAACATGTTTGGCACATGGGATTCATAGAATTAGCGAATGTTTACGAAATGAATATTCTACTGTTGATAAATTAATAGCGACAATTAAAAAAGTATTTTTGAAAGCTCCCAGCCGAATTATCAAACTACGTGAACTATTCCCAAATTTACCTTTACCACCTCAACCAATTATCACTAGATGGGGTACATGGTTAAATGCAGTAGAATACTATTCAAATAATTTTGATTCAATAAAATCTGTAATATCAAATTTAGACGACGAAGCAGAATCAATTAAAAAATCAAAAGAATTGTTTGAAGACAAACATTTACAAAATGATTTGGCATATTTAAAAAGTAATTTTTGTTTTCTCAGCCAAGCTATTACTAACCTAGAAATGTGAACAACATATCATAGTAGCGTGTAATAATATAAACTAATATTTAATGTAATTATATAAACTTATATTTAATGTAATAATAATAAATTATGAATTATGATAAAAATACATATCTAGAAATAATAAAAATTTGTTTTTGCATATTTTTGCATATTTTGGTAAATCAAATGCATATTTTACAATTTGCTATTGCATATAAATCCTAGCCCTAGTCATCAGTAACGTCAGTTGATTGTTATTGGAAAAAACCAAAGCTATCTGGTATAGGAACAAATATAAAGTTTATGAACACTAAAGACCTATTTCCACCAAAAAATGTAAAAAATCAATCTACTAATAAAGTAATTGTTACAAAATGTTTTGAAGATGTAATAGAATTGGGAAGAAAAAATAATATAAATTGTCAATTAGGCGAGTACAACTATTGTTTGAGTGAAATATCAAATTTATCTATCCATAGATTAATGTCGAATTTCAGAACACAACAACAACTTAATATAGGTAATAGCCACATTTAATTTAAGATTTTCAACGTTTAATTTTATCACATAAATACCATTATTAACTAGTTATGTTAAAAACAATATAACCTTATAATTTTTATTTTTTTTATATTTAGTTGTCAAATGTTCAGAATTTATTAATTTTATCAAAAGTGTTATACAATCAAATAGTGGAATATTACAGAAAATAGAAAAAGGAACACAAGATCAATCCAACAATAATAGTTGGTTTGAAATGCGATATGGACGGATTACTGCATCCAAGGTATATGAAGCATCTAAATGTAGTACAACAGATGGTACTCTGGTTAAGCAAATTTTAGGGATCTCAAAGATAAAATTATCTAAAGCAATGAACAGAGGAATACATTTGGAAGAACAGGTTAGTCTAATATTTAAAAATGTAAGTAGTATTCTGTAATTTATTTATTTTTCATGACACTAAATAAGATTATTTATGTTTCAGGTTATAAAACAAGTTAAAATACTTGTAGGTTCTAAAATCAAAAAAAACTGGATTACTTATTGATAAGAACTTTCCAATATTAGGAGCATCAGCTGATGGTCTAGGAGAAGACTTTGTCTTAGAAGTAAAATGTCCTACAACTCATTCTACATTATTAAATTATGTAGATAATGGAGTTGTAAAACCAAAGGTTTATTAATTATATTAAAAATATTTACCAGTAAATAATTATCTAATTATTATTATTTTATTAAATTATGTATGTTGTAGGTACTATCTCAAATACAAATTCAAATGCATATACATGAGATGTGGAAAGGAATACTAGCTATTGCTGACCCTGAATTTGAAAAGAATAAAAAAGTTACCATTATAAATATTGATTATGATAAACAAATGTGTGATACTTTAATTGAAAAATGTTGTACATTTTGGGAAAAAAATATTTTTCCAAAATTATACTAGGTAATAAAATTGCAGATTAAATTAAATATTAAAAGCATTTTACATTGTAATATAATAATTTATTGTAAAAATTAACAAGGATTACAATGATTTTAAATTAGAATACATCTATATTAAAAATTACTTATATATAAAAAAAAAAAACTATTAAATACTATTGTTTTATAATTGGTTGTTGAAGATTTATTAACCCACATGCAATGGTTATAATTTCATCAGTATTACATAATAATTGACAGTTAATAAGTGCATGGGGTTTCAACGTTTCAAATTCTCTTAATCGTCCTATTACACATTCTATATGAATACAAAGGCTAGCAATACGTTTAGTTTCTAAAACATCATCTTTTGTTGACTTAGATTTTTGTGAAACACTAGGGGGCCTTATGAGAACACAATTGATTTTATTTAACAACACATCAATACATTTAAACCCACTGTCTGCCATTACAGATGTATTTTCAGGAACAAGATTTAAAAAATTACTTTTTTCTACTATCAATACATCAGTACATCTACCATTAAAACCTTCTGATACAAAATTAATAAATCCATCTGGAGTTGAAAATATAAGATATTTTAATGTGTTACATTTTTTATAATCTGACCATGTTAGTGCTTGTTTAATAGGATCTGATGGTTTTTGGTACTTCTATTTCTAAACAGTCTATAATAGATTGAACAGATGAATAACGATAACGAAAAGGAATAGGTAAAAGTTCTTTTATTAATTTTTCTTTAGGCCAGTATATAAATTGCTTAAAAAAAACAGAAAGTCTAGGTAAAGTGTTATGAAATAGTCTGCAGACTAAACTTTCAGATATCCCAAACATATCTCCTAATCTTCTGAATGAATCGTTCAATTTTATTTTCATTAAAGTTATAAATATATTTCTCTCTTCAAGTTCTATATGAGAACTTATTAATTTAATTAAATTACATTTATACCATTCTTCATTGAGACCTATATATGCTTTTGGATTACTACTAATGTTATGTAAAGTTACTTCATAAGCCATTTTTTTAAATCATTCATTAGCATATTCAAAACCTAAGTTAAATGAATTTTCACTTTCGATAGAATAGAAAGAGCTAAAGTATCTGATATTTCTGAACTGTTATCACTAGATTCTGAGACTGAACAATAGTTTTCTTTTACATAAACAATTTTAGTATTACAAGATTCTAAAAGGTTTACTTTAATAGGTGAACAAGCTACTGTTTTAAACTTAGTTGAATTCTCTGATAATTTGCATTGGATTTTTTTGGATCTTGTTTTTCTTAAATTGTTTATATTTACTTGTACACCAACATCGCTAGTTTTTATAATACCCATCATACATTCTTTTTGCTTTAAATCAATTGTATTATTTTGATCATTAATACAGATGTCTTCAGAGATATTACCACCTATAATTAACAAAAAATTATTATAAAAGTTTCCAATTTGAATCTAAAATGTATACAATTAGTTAAAATTATAAAACTTTACTTTTATTTAAACTATATTCTTTAACTGCATTTTCCACATCTAATTTTCTTTTCTTTTTTAAAAATAATGGACGATTTAGGATAGTAGAAGATCTTTTTCGATCTGACTGACAATCAAATTTATGTGGAATGACACCTTTTTTCAATATAAGTCTTTTTAGTCCCATTAACTTAAATTGAACATAATTTTCAAGAACATTTTCAATCTGATAAAAACAGGACAATCACTCATTAACTTTGACACTTTAAAATAAATTCTATTAATTTATTTTTATTTTTGATAAACATAATTAAATATTGTTCTATGAAGTATTTAAAAGAAATAAAACTTATCTAGGAGATACTTAAAAATTGACTTTACATATTCTTTTAATCTATATAAAAATATTAATTTATACTTAACATAGTTTTACATACATCAAAATGATCTTCGCAGCAAGATAAGTGTGATTTATCAGAAACATCCTTCTTGTCACGTCTTGCAGCTTTCAACCAGTTTCTTCTCAATTTTTTGAATTCTGGCACATTTAGGAATATTTTATCTGGTGTACTTATACTTGTGTTTTTACAAAGTGGAACAAAGCAGTATTTATAAACTCTATTTTTAGGTTTGTCTGTTTCCATTGTGTAAAATTATTAAAATAAATATTAAATGTCAAAAATTAAATCGTTTAAAAATAAAGTGTTTAAATTAAAGCAGTAAGCACATTCAAACTTCAAAGTCGGAGATGTTGATGAATTATGAATACAACAGTATTGAGCGCGAAATGCGAATGCATGACCGCACGGCGCACGGGTGATATAGAACATGCGGAGTGACGTCACAATTAAATGGCGGGAAACCCGCCGCTTTTAAAAATACATGATATCGACCCCTACTCCACAATATTCCTAAAAGTGGTCAAAACAGTGGCGTATTTAGAGGGGGGCCCATGGGGGCCCGGGCCCCCCCCTTGGCCCGTGTAGTACATATTATAATAGTATAACACAATACTACTGAGTAATCGACACTCGTATTATACTTTAATACTTTATAATGTATGATTAAATAATGATTTGATATGAAAACCAAAATAAAAATAGTAAATTGTTAATTCGCATTGTTTTGCGATACCCTGCAGTACAATATAAATAGCAAAAGATAAAATCAATAATGGATTATCGTATCTAGATTCTAGTCCAGAACGTTTATCTGGAACCGTTCGGACAATACGTCGATACCGCACACGCGTTGCTCAGTTTCAATTGCTATTTAATTGCCGATAAAACGCAATATAGTGTGATCCTAGTCTAATCGTGTAGTTGTGAATAACGTATTATTTTACTTGTCAATACATTGTTTATAAGTTATAACTTAACTATCTACTTGTGTATATATTTTAATATTTGTATAAATTGACAACCGAATTTAAAAGTAATATGCAACAAAATAAAAGAACATCGAAGATAACTAATTTTTTTAACTCAACACAGAAAAAAATTAAAATAGAATCTAACGACGTCGTGGATGACGGACAACAGCAATCACAGTCTGACTCACAGACACTAATTTCAACGGAAATCAAAAAGGTATTATATTATAAAATAAATAAGCAAGGCTGTAAGTATATACGCTATACGTAATGTCGCAATGATACTATTGAGTAGTATTTGAGTAATATGACATTTAGTTTTTCAAATATTAAAAATCTTAATATAGACATTTTGAGAGACGGCAAGTCATGGCGAGTGGCGCTCGGCGTTCGAACAACGGGTCCGCCGACCAATGCTCTCAAAAAGTTTATATTAATTATGGAATAAATTATGGACATAGCAGTTTTAACAAAAATAAAATAATACAAATTATTGTTTTTATTTTAAAAAGTTTAATAATATGATACCACACGTGTATAGAATTATAATAATTATTAAAACACAGTTTTCATCAAATATAAATTTTAAAACTTATAGAAAGTCTTGTATTAAATTTTCAATTCTTAGCTATGAATACTTTTAATGTAGGTTTAATTAGTATTGTAATGTAATACGCTTTTGTTTTTATTATTTTAGAAATCAGCACATTTGCATGATATTGCCAATTTTGTAGTCAAACACACTTTACAGTCTTCTGAAATATTTAATTGTTTGAAATTGACTTGGATACCCGACCCAAAATATGATTTTCCTATACGTACAGAAGGCAAACATAATAGAAAATTTCAATATAAGTATTTAGAAATATTTCCATGGTTAGCTTATAGTGAGATTAATAAAGGAGCCTATTGCAAATGGTGTGTTGTATTTGCTTTTTCAGGCGGTGGATCAGGCAACCAGGTATATTACACAGAAAAAAAATTATTTCCTTTGATTATTTATAAATATAGTAATTTTATAATTATTTCTTGTAGCCGTTAAAGAACCTAGTAAGAGAGCCGATGACCAAGTATAAGAATGCAATGGCTGATTTAAATGAACATTCTAAAGCCAAATATCATATGATATCTAGTGAAAGGGCAAAAGACTTCTTAAAAAACTATGAAAATGGAGAGCAAACGGCGGTAAATGTACTTCTCAGCAATCAAAAAAAAGAAATAATTGAACACAATCGTAAGAGACTTATACCTATAATTAAAACTATACTTTTTTGCGCACGTAATAACTTGCCATTACGTGGTCATCGAGAGTCCGGTTCACTTAAATTTGATAATGTACGTGAAGATTGTTTATCGGGTAATCAAGGAATTTTCCGAGCTTTATTGTCTTTTCGCATGGAATCTGGTGACAGAGATCTTAAGTCTCATTTTGATATTTCTGCTAAAAATTGTACAATGATAAGCTCTACTATTCAAAATGAAATTATCGAATCAATGGGTTCTGTGATTAAACAAAAAATTGTTGATAGAGTAAAACTTTCTAAGTATTTTTCGATTTTATGTGATGAAACAACCGATATCAGTACAAATGAACAAATGACAATATGCGTACGTTATGTTGACTTAAAAAATTGTGTCATAAGAGAAGATTTTTTATGTTTTGTAAAAATGGTTTCAACTACTGGGTCAGAAATAACAAAAACATTGAAACATGAACTAGAAAAAGTTGGTTTAAGTTTTGATAACTTAAGAGGACAGGGTTACGATGGGGGATCAAACATGTCTGGCAAGTATAACGGTGTTCAAGCACTAATTTTAAATGAATATCCTTTGGCTTTTTATACTCATTGCTTCAGTCACTCCCTTAATCTATGTTTATCAAAAGCATGTGAAGTATCGGCTATAAAAAATATGAATGGTATAATGGTATAATTGGAACTATCTGTACATTTTTTTCTTCGTCTTCCAAACGAACCGAGAAGTTAAAATATATTATTGAAACGACTTTAGATGTTAACACTGTTAAAAAGAAAAAGCTGAAACAACTGTGCCAAACTCGATGGGTAGAGCGACACGACGCTATATTAACTTTTAAAGAACTATATATTTACATTGTTTCTACGCTAGAAGATCTTGAGCATGATACCAATACAGAAACATCAACGAAAGCTACGTTGTATGGAAGTGCCATAACAAAACCGGATTTTATTATTGCTTTAGAAGTGTCTGCTAAATGTTTTTCTTATACTTTTAATTTGAGCAAACTTTTACAAGGTAAGCAACAAGACGTATGCAATGCTTTGGCTAACGTAACACAAGTAAAAAATGCCTTACAAAGTATTCGAAATGATGCCGATAACTCTTTCAAAGAAATAATGGAAACTGTTTCAAAATTAGCTTCTATTGTAAATATTGACATTAAAATGCCTCGTATGTCTAACAGACAGACGAAACGTGTAAATGTTAGTTCTAATAGTCCAGAAGAATATTTTAAAGTATCTATATACATACCATTTCTCGATAGTTTAATATCCCAATTACATTCAAGATTTGATGAAAGGTTAAAACAAGTATTACCACTTCAAGGCTTAATTCCATGTAACTTGCATTTATATAATGATGATTTAATTTTATCAGCTGCATCTATATATGAAAATGATCTTCCTCACGCAATATCCAGTTTAAGTGCTGAATTACACATGTGGAGAAATCAATGGAAGGACACAGAAAACGTATCACAAACTGCAATTGAAGCAATACAGCACTGCCAAGATCTTTTTCCGAACATTAAAACACTTTTACAGTTGTTCTCCACACTACCAGTTACTTCTGCCACTCCAGAACGCACGTTTTCTACTCTTAAAAGAATAAAAACTTACCTGAGATCAACAATATCTCAAGAAAGGCTAAATGGCTTGGCTTTAACAAACATAAATAAGGAAGAAAATGTAACTGTGGAGGAAATAGCACAAGATTTCATAAAAATCTCCGCTAGGAGAATGCAACTACAAGACTGGTCAAAATAATAGGCATTACTTAAATTGTACAGGTTTTAATATAAGTACTTAAATTGTCTTAATTAAATATAAAATATAATATACTAAAACGTATGATTTTGGTGTTTTATCTAGTGGGCCCCTCCCTAAGGAGATTTCTGGCTACGCCACTGGGTCAAAATGATTTTTTTTTTGCGTCTTCAAAATTTTATTTTGAATATTAAACCAAGCAGTTTACATACTATTTTACTAAATATTTAAGTACTAGTTCAGATGCTAATTTGTGATGTACACCTATGGTAGGCACCTAATAGTTATGGTACGTATTTTCCGTCTCATTATTTTATATTTATACGATGTATTTATTGTTATGCGAATGGCGGGGCGATAACAAACCTGAGTGGCGGGGCTATAAAATGTTCACTCGCCGTGGTGGGGCTATAACAAACCAGTACCGTTTTTTTAATAACTAGAATTAAAATTATAAATATACTACATGACTTTTAAACACATAGTAATGTTAACTAACAAAGTTAAAAACATTAAGCTAGTTCTTGCTCATAGAATTGTATTACTTTTGTAACAATAATTAAACTAAATAATAGTTATTCAAATTTTTACACTACTATTAAAGTACCTACATTAAAGAGAGTCTCTCTCTTTTGTACCTATTAAAATTATTTATAATAAACTTGTTTAATTCAATGAAATACTTTTTTATTAAAACATTTTTTATATACAAATCTGCTATTTAAAAATGTATGATAGAATACTTTCTTTACACACTTAAAAAACTTTAAATTTAATTCTCCTGGCTTTTACTTCAGCGAAGTCATTTATAACTGAATCGAAATCGATGGAGTTTGATATTTTTTTTTTTTTTTATAGACAATAACGCAAGATTTGTTAGTTTAGTTTGATTTATTGTGGAGCGTAAATAAGTTTTTATAAGTTTCAGCTTGCTGAAACTCCGTTCACACATGGCTTTTGTGCAAGGCAATGTTAAATAAAGCCGAAGCGCTATACAAATATTTGGGAAAATATTAGCCATAGAATACTCAAAAATAAACGCTAATAGTTCTAATGGTGTTGCATTTTTGATACTTGGTAATGCACTTATGGCATGATGCTTAAAATGTATAATTTCTTCGGTTAGTTCTGAAGCATTTAAATCTTTATCATATCTTAAGGCTAAATTAGCCGCTGCTTTGACTAGTTCGTCAGTTTCTTTTTCGTATAGTTCAGATCCAGTCAGAAAACTAAAATGTAAGGATACATTATTCAATGTTTCAAATCTCCAACTCAAGTGTGAAAGCAAAACATCACAGACTTTTTCAAATTAATTATGCAATTATTTTTAGCGGAAACGTCCCATTCATCAACAGATTCATCAAAGTCCATTTTCTTTGCTCTTTTTTTCCTTTTTTCTGGGAATGAAGGGGAAATATTCATTTTTAAACTTATTTGTTCAGCATCTCGGAATAATATTTGAATTCTGTTATTTCTTAAGTCAGTTATTTCTTTTATTAATCCTTGAATCATTTTTGTTGCTTGACATACTGTAATTGTTTTTTTTTTGAAGAGATACATTTATACAATCAATACTTGATAGTATAGAATTCCAAACCGTTAATAGGCAAATAAATTCATGATCCACTAAATTAAGTAAATTTTTTGCAATTGGTTTTGATTCAAGATTTCCATTTTCAATAATATTAATCAAAGCACATTTCACATCAGGTAATTGTTTATAAAGGGCCTTTACTGCAGCAGCTTTAGAGGACCATCTAGTATCCGAAAATGGTTTAAGAGTTACTTTTAATGATTTCATCAATATTTCCCAACGTAAAGTAGAACCAGAAAAATAATTAAATAGTTGTTGAATTTTACCGAACAATAGCTGCATTTGTTTATTTGATCCTACGGCATTTACACCTGCTAAATTCAAACAATGTGCTGTACAATGTATAAATGTCGCTAATTGATTTTTTTCTAAAATTTTTGCTTGAACCCCATTGTACTTCCCTGCCATATTTGATCCGTTGTCATATGCTTGAGTGCTTGACCCCTACAATTTTGAATATCCAAACCATCTAGAGATATCTGATGTAATATTTCAGTAGTCAAACCATTACCAGTTTTTTCATGAGATTCTATAAAGCCTAAGAATCTTTCTTCAACAAATACCTTACCACCTGCAGTGACACGAACATATCTTATAACTTGACTCATTTGCTCTGTTCTTGATACATCTGGTGTGCAATCAAACATTATTGTATAATATTTAGCAGATTTAATTTGATGTATGATTTCATTTCGAACTCTTTTGGACAACAAAGCTATAAACTCGTCTTGAATCTGGTGAGAAAAGTAATTTATAGAACCTTTTTAATGTGATTCAATGTGTTCCTTTAATATTGGATCATATTGACTTATCAAACTCAACAAATTAAGAAAATGGCCTGCGGATGGACTCCCAGGTACGTCTGAATGTCCCCTTAATCCTAAATTATTGTTGGCACAGTACAATATTGCATTCAATATTGCTTTTAAAATGTGTCTCCATTTTGCTTCTTGTGATTTTATTTCATTTTGTAAGCAATCATCAATAGCTCCACCATTTTTTAATTTTTTTCAAACATTTTCCATTCAAGGAAATTTTTAACGTGATCTGAAGAATTTTCATGTTCCCTTAAACGTTCCATTTTTTTCCAGTTTGTAAAACCTTGTTTAGGATCTGTTAATCCACTTGATTTAGTTCCAAATAAAATACAACAAAAACAAAAAATCGCCTCATTAGGTTCAGAATACATCATCCATGTTCTGTCACACTTTTCTCAGTTATTCATTTGTTTTAAAAACCAATGATTTTTGAATGGTTTAGGTGCTGTCATCCCACGATTTGGTCCATGAAGAATAAGTATACAACGCAGTTTATCATTAATAGGAGACCAAGAACGAGGATTGTCAAATAAAATTTCTGGAAAATTTCTGGCTTTAAAATCTTCATACTTATTTTGAGCTTCCAAAGATACTTCAAAAGTATTCTCATTATTAACTTGATGACAATTCTCACTTATATTAAAGGTGATGAGTTCTGAGTCATTGACAGTAATATTTTTTTCATTTATCTTAACATCCAAAGAATCGTCATCACTACATTTTTCATTTAAATTGCTTTTACAACTTGTCAATGGTAATGGTTAATTTATAATCGGGTTTTCTTTTTCAGCTTGTTAAATATTTATTTTTTCGGCATCATCATCTAAAGAATTGTCAGACTTGTTTTCCACATTTTTACATTTTAACCAGTTTTTCCGCGTTTTTCCCACTGTTTTGCTAATTCTATCTTTTCAGCTTCTATCTCAGGGATGGCAAATAGGATTTTTTCTACGTGCCAATTTATGACATAATTCAAAAAAAAATTTTCAGCCGTGCCATTATTATTTTTATTAACACAGGAAAATACAAATACAAAATATAAATGAAAAATTTATGATTATAATGTAGAAAATTATGTAAAACTGGAAATAATGTGAAAAAAATATTAAATTATTATTGTTTGTTAGAAATCTTTTGCTTCATATTGGTTGAAAGGTTTTTTATATCTGGTTGATATGATGTTGATTGCAAGGCAATACATGCTGCTGAATCTTCCTCCGTTAATCTGTTCCTAGCCTTTGAATGTGTATGATTTAATACCGAAAAGAGACTTTCGCAAGCATATGTTGAAGAAAAAATTGTTAACAATGAAATTGCTAATTTTTTGACAGAAGAAAAATTTTCTGGAATATTATTCCATACTTCTAATATTATGTTGTCAACACCGCAATCTGTTTCTTCGTTATGTATTCGATGACGTTCCAATTCTTCGATACGCTCTCGCATATTCACAAATTTATTTGTCCAAATTGGATTAGTTTGCAAATCGATTAACTGCA
The DNA here is from genome assembly GCF_037042655.1 of Diuraphis noxia. Taxonomy (NCBI): domain Eukaryota; kingdom Metazoa; phylum Arthropoda; class Insecta; order Hemiptera; family Aphididae; genus Diuraphis; species Diuraphis noxia. The sequence goes on along the minus strand of NW_028301711.1, from coordinate 103,275,562 downwards.
TTTCTAAATTTTCTAATCCCATCCAATTAAGATAGTAATCATTAAAATCTTGCACATCGAATAAATCGGGATAATTAATAATTTTTATTAATTTTTCAATTTTTTTAAAATCATGAAACCTTTGTGAAAACTGTATTTTAATCAAACCAACAATATTTGAAAATTCATTGGTAAAATCCCAATTGGTTTGTTCAAAAATGTCCACTTCACATAACATTTTTTTCACTTTTGGGAAGTATAGAAATTTTCCAGATTTGACATCGTTAATAAACATATCTATTTTAATTTCAAAACCTTTTATTAATCCAAACATGGCTTCAATTGTTTTCCCGCGTCCTTGTAACTTTTTATTCAAAGTGTTCAAATGTAATGTTAGATCTGTGAAAAACATCAATTTTGCTAGCCACTCTGTGTCCCACTATATTACAACATATAAATTATATTTTATAATAATAAAGATAAGATATCTGAGCCGTCATAGTTCTGTACTAAATACTATTAAATAAAAAAAAGATAAGATAACAATACGTCGTTGTGAAATATATATTATTAATATAAATATATATGGACAAATGAAGAGTGCCATCGAAAATCTCACGCGTGCCACCTATTTGCCATCCCTGTTCGATCTTCTTCTTCCCATCGCGAAAAAACGAACCTGGAGGCCGCTTTGACATTTTCGTCCTTAAATGTATAAACGTTTTTTTTTTTGAAATTTTAAAAATGTAATTAAATCACTTATAGGTTCTGAGTGAAGCCAAAAATGTATTGGTATCATTGAGAATAATAAATTGTTAAATTACCTACTTAAATTAATATTATGATGACTGCTATAATATGATTAAAAATTATAAAATATTGAATAATTAACAACATTTACGAATTAATGTAATATGTAGTAGGCATTTAGATATATTCTGTATAACAATACATTATAAATTGAGGAGCATAGTACCAATAAACAGCTTAAACCACAAAAAAATAATTTTCCATTTGATTTTTTTCCTCTTTTTTTTTAAGTTATCCAAAATTGGATGGAAAAATACTATTGTCCAGTCATTGCATTTGTGTTTTAGTTGAGCAGCGTGAATGGAGTGAATATGACAAACTTAGAACTAACATGACCAGCGATAACCTTGAATATATCATAATGTTCAAATTTATTAAATGCAACAACCACTATTTAAACTCGTTGATATAATATTTTATGTTATATTATATTAAACTATGTTAAATTAATTACAAACCTACAAAGTTAAACCAAGAGTATTAAGAATACCTACTTAATACTCGTAGTAAAAGTATTAGAGTAGTATTTAAAAAAATAAAAATAATTTAGTATTTTCTCAAGAATACTTTTTAAAAATATTCTTTACAACACTGAGGGACTGTCGTTTGAGTCTATACATTATATTATATCATTGATCTTAAATGAAAAGTATTTTACTTTTAAACAGAGGCTAAAAAAATTAAATTTAAAATGGTACAAACTTTTAAATTGTTCATTCATACAATTCTTTGAAAAAAAACAAGCAAATTAGGTACTTAAAATTGCTGCCTTTCTTTAATATTCAGAACATAATATAATTTTACTAATTAAAACCACTGGAGAAATTAAATGAACTATCTTAATTTATGTATTTAAAAAATTCTGGTTATATATTTGTTTGTAGAAATAAGGTATTTTAATGGAAATTGTTTATTTATGTCTGACTTCAGTCTGCAATAATAAACATTAAACAATTGTATATTATATTTTTATATATTTACTATTTACATAACGCTTAATTTAAAATATAATTAATCAAAATTTCATTTTTTCACCAATTTCAGTAAGCGTAACAAAAAATAGTTCCATATGAAGAAAATTATATAAACAATAAATTATAATAATATATTATAATTAATCTATTCCGTAATCCGTGGACTGCGATGTAACCAAGTTTATACTATATAAAAAAAGAGTTTCCCAATACTATTCTATTGTTTATTTCAAGATTCATTAAAGCCTAAACATCATTTAATTATCCACTATTGTAATATAATAAAAAATTCAGGGCCCTTAAAATATTTATGGAGTTATAGATTTGAGTCTAAGCATAGACAACTTAAAACATACACCAAAAACATAACTTCAAGAGTTCATATTCCTATTTCGTTAGGTATAAAATATTCCATTAATTTTTCTGATTATATTTTAAATTTAAGCAACAGTTCTTGTATCTCGACAAATTTAGGCTCTCCACTTAGTTCATGTGAATATTTTGAAAAAATTAAAATTTTGTTTTCACCTAATGATTTGGCTGCACTTGATCAGGCTCTTTGTTATGACCAAATTGTATACAACAACACAGTGTATAAAATCAATAATATACTTACAGCTTTATTTGACAATACAACATTAGTATATAAATTTAAAAAAAATATATGTCTTGATGAGAAAGTATTGTTTTTATGTAATACTTTAAATGTACTCTCTTATAACAAACATTTTGTTAGTTATGTTGTCTCAAGTATTGATACTGGACTATATGTTTTAAAAAGTATTACAGATTTCATGGGTCCTCCAGTTCATTTATATTATCTTAATAATAAAGACACTGTAATACGTTTAAAACATTACTTTATATAAAAATTTATTTTTATTTATTAAAATACATTATTTTATTTTGTTAATAGTATAACCATAAAGATTATACATATTATACAACAGTATTTTTTTATATCAACCTAGGTATGTACAATTAAACTTTTTTTACTTTGTTCAATCTTATACCAAATTATAAGGAACTTAGGTATTATTATCTCAGTTATTAATAATTTTAGTGTATTTTATTTAATATGTTTATTTTTATTTTTTGATAAACAAATAGCTGTAATATATTTGAGCATAATTTTGATGTACATTTAAATTTAGTATATTCAATATATAACATAGGTATTTGACAATATTTTTAACGTTTGTGTTTGTTTATATTTTTATTTTTATTTTTTATTTTTATTATTTCATTCCTGTAACCAGGGACTTATATTGTATATTATATTTAATATTATGCTTGAATATCAATAAATTGTTCAAATGATTTATTTTTAAACAATGTATCTATATACATACCCAGATAGCAAAATCATGTTGATAGAATGTTTTTTGAATGTTAGAAATTTAAAAATAATGTTCCAATAAGATTTTAAACAGATGAAAATAATGTAATTTTAACATTCTATGAATGTTCTATCGCCTTTATTTGGCCACTTTTTTTCGGATTCTAGAAATATTACATGGGTAATATGGTTGGAATATTGTTAAAATCATATTCTCAAAAAATTTTTTTTTAAAGTTAGGATAATGTTACTTTATTTTACCATAATATTAGTAAAAACTTTAGAAAATATCATTTCTGATAATGTAAAAATATTTTTTTATAAAAATTTGATTAATGTTTAAAATATATATCTTAAATAATATAGTTTCATTAACATTTAATATGGATTAAAATAATTAATAAATATATATTTTCAATTACCAGCAATAGCTTGTACGAATAAAAATATTATTCATAAATATCCTAAAAAAAACATAAATAATTATATGTTGATAGATGGTTCTTATTATAACTACATAAATTTCGCCCAAGTTAAACAAAGTTGAGTGGCTAAATTTTTCCAATGATATATATGTGAGAAATATTGGAAACAGTTTAAGTAATAAGTATATCATCTGCAGTGTAGCACTGTGAATTTATTATATTATTGTTTAGGTAAATAAGAATTGAAATTAAACATACATACTATATAACTATAACTATATATTATATACACAAGTTTTGTACAAACATATTTCTTTATTAATTTATACATAAATAATATATAATATTATACAAAACAATATAATATGGGTATATAAGATACAATATATATATATGTATAATAATTATAAATTAAATTGTAAGAAATAAAATTAAAATAAATTCCTCTTTTACTTGTTTAAAATATTAGAAATAGAAGTAGAACAAATGTATATACTTATGTATAGAGCAGGTTGTACAAGTTATTATTATTATATACATATATAGATACATATTTCTTCAAATTATTTATTATTTATACATAAATAAAATATACGAAACAATATATATAATAAGAGACATGATACATATATAATATAATAATATTATAAAATTGTAAAAAATTAAATTAAAACAAATTCTTCTTCCTCTTGTTTGAAATATTAAATAGTAGTACAGAAAAAATTAATAGAAAATGTTTTTTAAAGAGTTGTACTATTATTATTAGTTATTTTGTCAATATTTTTGTTGTGCATTCTAAATTTTGCATGTGCTAACCCTGTTGCTAATGGAATATCAAATTCTTTGTTTATAAGAGTTTTGAATTTGGGATGAACTCTTAAGGCATCTGAAAGAGATAATTTTAATATTCATTTTATTTTCAATACATGAATTTATTACTATAGTTTAAAAGGTAAAATTCTGAAATAAAAATGATAGGTACAACTGTATAAAAATAAAGAATTTATTAAAGAGGTAATATTATATATAAACAAAATGTGATTCATATATAGGCTAGATAACGGGAATGTTCTGGACCCTTATTAAGGCGTGTGTGTGTGTGTGTGGGGGGGCAGGAACTTAATCACTGGAAGAACAGATTAAAACATGAAAACAAAATATGATTTTTAACATTTACAGATGACAATTATACTTGGAAATGAATTTTAAGTTATCTAAAGCAAACAATATTAACATAATTTGTTATTCAAAATGTGTTTACTATAAAAATATAACATTTTTTTTTTTGGGGGGGGGGGGGGGGGGTGATTATCATATTACCTCACAGAATAAGTGAGAAATATAATTTTAAAAATTATTTAATATAAGTAGTATTTGAATAAACTGAAAACTATGTAAAATTTTTCTTTATTCAATATCAACTTACCGATCAATAAATGGTAAACTGATAGCTTTTGAAAACATTTTTTCTTTTTAAAGCCTTGTAATGAGTATGAAATTAAAATGTCATCATTGAACATTTTAAACATTATACGACGTACACTATCTCCTACACTTTTTGTGCCCACCAATAATGATAATTTTGAAATCTGCATACAAACACTTAATATTAATTATAGTTGTAATTTGGTAAAACACATATTTTAAAAACATACCAAATTTGATCTAAACTGCTTATCGGTTTCCAATTTTATTTCCAACTGATTTAGTTCTTCAAGTGAATTAATAGGAAAAACATCATTAAGATCTGGTTCATTCAGTGTTTGTGTCATATTTAAAGATGTGTTTTGGAACTGTGTATTGAGTAGGTTTTCCAGTGATAAATTTGTTGCAGTTGTTGTGTTAATCACTTGAGCCATATCAAATTTAAGTTTTGTTAATGTATTAACCACAAAATGTTGGAAATCTAAAATATATTGTTATTATAATTAATTATTTTCTTATCTTGATAATAAAGAATGTAATAATATAAGTATATTGATTATATTAATACAATAAACATAATTCAAAATCTCCTAATTAGGTTTCTTTCTCTCTCTCACTCTCTCTCTCTCTCTCTCACACACACACACACACACATAAAAAAAAATGTAATATCCATTTCAGCTCAATAATATGGCACATAACAATTAAAAATATAAATCAAATTCAAATTTTCAATATATTTGTTACATAATACTGTTTAATTTAATATTTTTTTTTACAGAAAAAAACAATATTATTTTTATTTAAAAGTTCAGCTATGCTCAGGCATATAATAATAATTTATTATACATTGAAATATATTACTACAGAAATTTAGGATTCAATATATTAAGTATTATTTAAAATTGTTATAAAAATGAAGTTACTACAATTTACCATAAGACAATACTATTTATTTATGTTTATTGTTTATAAATAATATTTTAGTTTTTGTACACTTTATAATTTTATCTAAAGTAAATAGGAATACATACCAACTGGTGGCATAAAATATTTATGATCCTGCTTTGGTTTGCTTATGTTTCCTAAATCAAATGTTGAAGCCAGTATTAATCATATATAATAATTTAAAACTTATGAATACTTATTATATATACTTAAATTATTATTTTACCTTTATTGGATGGTTCAGACCTGAATAAGGATCGTTTAAACGTGTTCCCTGTTGTTGGAGTATTAACAAGTGTAGGTTGAGATACTGAAATACCTGCATTTTTTGTTTGTGAATACTGTTCATTTAAAAGATTATTGTAGTTGTTTTCAACAATAAATTTTCCACTTGGTGAATTTAAAATAAAATTATCGACAATTGGTGATTTCTCTGGCGTCATATCAACTGTAAAATGTAACTATTAGTTATACACAAAAATAACATACCTATACTATGCATATACAACATATTTTAATTTAATACTAATTAATAATATTTTAATATAAAAAAATAAATATACCATTCACAGCAAATTCTGCAGGTTGGTACTCAGGATCTTTATCAGTATCATCATTATCCTCATTTTCAGATTCAAACATCATATCAAAATCAACCTGCAACTTCTCTGCAGTTTCATCTTTTTCTATTTAAATTAAAAGTATTACAGAATATTTAAATAATACGCTAATTAAATTTACTATTAAAAACGTTTAACATAGTTTTATAAATGTTTAAAATTAAAAAACATTATTTACTTATGACAAAAGTTGGAGGACTTGGAATACGTTTAGATTTAACAGAACTTAAATTTTTCGAACAGTTATTATCTTCATTTCCTGAAGATAAATCTGTAAAAAATTGTGCTTTGTTAGCTTTTTGAAGAGCTTCGTGTAAACTACCTACAAAAAAAAAAAAAACATAAATTATACAATTTTTTAATTTAAACTAAGTCTTACCATATGAATGTCCAAGAACTCTAGCTGGCAACCACTGAAAATCAATTTCATTTGGATATGCTCTTTTTTCTATCATTTTTTTTACAGAATGTTTTAATATAGGCCAAGCACACTTGTTTTCTTTTCTTTTGTACCATATATTAGGAACTGATTCAACAGTATTGTCTTTAATAAAATGTACAACGGTCCACATTCTGAAATGTGAATCCATGATATATACAAATCAAATTGAAATTAATTTACAAAATAACTAACAATAATAATAAAACAAAATGTACACTATTATTAGACTTATATTATAAAAATACAATTTAGGAATTAATTAAAGGCATTGCAATTAATAAGTTATTGTGAGTTATTAACATTATTTTTTTTTCAATTTCAAAATCATTCCAGTATTTTAAATTTTCCGAAAGATGATTTACAAAACAAATATTAAATAATGTTGAATCAACTGGCTTCGTATAGAATATATATTTACATTCAAAAATCTTTCCAATAAGTATTATATGATTTTGACAGTGTACAATGTTTAAACATTTTGCAACTTCTCCACTTTTAGTAAGGAAAAAACTCTCTTTATCAACTGCAGATATATTAATTTTTGTACGATTTATTTGTAACTGTTTGTACTGAACTCCATCAATGTTGTTAACTAATGGTCCATTTGAATGTGGTTTGATACCAAAAATTGCAGTTTTGGATTTTGAGGTATTTGTATCTTGTTGTATTTTTCAGTATATCGATTTACTAATTGTTCCAATGGTTTATCGTGTTTTCTTATTTTAGCTTTTAACTCTTTCATAAAATTTTCAAATACAAATGCACTGCTATTATCCAGAGGGCCACAGTATTTATAATCGTCTGATATATGAAGAAGTCCATGAACATTATGTGAAATGTGTTCACGACCATAAATTATTTCAAAGGTTTTTACAAAGTAATTTAAAAGTTGTTTTGCATACGCTACATAGTCTTGTCGATTTGGACTTAGCAGTATTAACATAGCAACATGTAAAACCATAAAATTTGTGTATACATCTTTTTTGACAATATTTTTTAATACTATAGGACCTATGTATATTAAAAATAACCGTAACTCAGTGGCTTTCCACCTGCCTACTTCATGTATTTCTCTTGCTTTTCTAACAAAATCACAAGGTATATAAGAATTTATACTTAATAACGACATACTTAATTGTTTAACATTATGTTTAGACAGACGTACATACAATGGTCCTTTATGCAGCCAAAGTAAAATCAATTTTCTTACAACTCCGAGGCAAACTAAATGCATATAGTCTAAAAAAATTGATTGGACCAAATCTAGTCCTGGTAGCTCTGATAATGTGTTCCCAACATGATGCTCTTCATGTAACCTCCTTAAATACATTTCATGTGTCCTTTTATCAGATTTTGGATCAGAGTATGGGAAACAGACACAATTTTTATAATACTCGCCTTCTTGAACACATCGAGTACAAGAAAAAAACCCTGAATGGCCTTTGATTTTTAATAAAAAGGCTTTAGCCGGGGCATCACATACAAATACATGTATTGATACTTGTTTGTTAGAACCATTTAGTACAATACCATTAACTATGAGTTCTTTAATTTCTGTAATGAAATCTGCCATAAAATCATTGCTATCTTTTGGCTTAGCTGTTCCGTGATAAATGCCTACAGGAAAAACTTTCTTTGTTCTATCAATAATATATGTTAAAATAGGCCAAATCTGACTGTTGCTGCTTTTGGATAAAGGAAGACCATCAATGCCAATGGCTATTTTAACCTCACTCAAATCAGATGTTGCATATCTTAATATTCCAGCAGTTAAACCAAAATGATAATAATGACCTGGATTTACACTTCGAATATTAACTTTTTTTTTTGGTGTACTTAATAATGTTCTACAATCGTTTATATGGCAAATAATTAAATAATTGATGTTCAAAAAACACTATAATAATATTATCTTATTTACTTGTTAGTTATTCTTTAATGTTGGAAACATTATCTGGCCTTCATAGGCTCAAAATCTCACAAATTAAAAATATTAAAAGAAAACGGCCAAATAAATCAATATAAGTACCTAATATTAATTATGTAGCGTTATATAGATAGTAGCCAGTAGGTACACTAAGTATATGTAGTATGTTACCACTATGCACTACTCTTTAAAAATATTTTTGAGGAGAATCAACATAGGTACTCGTATTTGGTAATAAATACCTTCGGTTCACTTTTAAATAAATTTTAGAAACAAAATAGGTACTTATGTAAGCCAACAATGTTGTCCGGGTAAGCCAAAAATTACTGGTAAATATTACAAAATATGCATATTATTATGTACAATATTGTAACATAATATACATGTATAATATTACCAAGATAATTATAAAATTAAAAAAATATATAATACATGTGTAAGTATTTAAGTACCTACCAGGATTTAAAGAGAAAATAAAAGGTGTTTACTATTTATATTAGAATGGAAGGAAAAGATTCTTTATATATTATTCTTTATTATGAGTCTGTTTTACAATAGTGTTTAAACTTGGTTCAGACTGTTCAGAGGCTGGATCAAGTTTAAACTGTAAATGCAAAACTCACTATAATATACACTTCATACACTTTAGATAGTTTTAAACTGTATTATGATGTACGGGCAGTGGTGAACACCAAAATATACAATATATCAATACAAATTATATAAATATCATGACTATATGAGGTAATTATACCTGCAAGTCGCAATAAGTAGGTACAAAATATTATTGAAATGTGTATGTATATGTGTAACTATTATTAATATATGTAGTATTAAGTAGGCTAAAGTATAAATATTTCTTTCGATTATTTTTCTACTAGGTAATTAATTTATATTATATAGTTAGTACTTAGTAAAATTACTTACCTGTTTTAAGCAAACCGAGACTGAAGATTTTAAATTTTTAAAGCAATAATTAAGAGGGCGTGATACCCAAAGTGTTACGTATGCAACGGCCGAGAGAACGCGCTATTAGGTGTTTTCGGGATCCGCAAGCGCGCGACGTCTAAGCCACGCCCACTACTCGCAGTCGGCGGCACTACAACTGGCACTGCTCATTCAGCGCGTCTCGGGAGCGCCGATTATTATTTCATGAACGTTCGACTATGATGTATCCCATCAATATAAAATTCACACAGTAAACGCCGCGGTATTATTTGTAATATTCGCGCGTACCCTTGGTGTCCTTGGTATCCTTGGTGCATTATAGAGGTCAAAAGTAAACATTTTCCAACAGTTTTCAAAAAAATCGAGAAAAACAAAAAAAAAATGACAGAAAAACGGGAATTTTTACGCAAAATCAGTTTTCGACCAAATCGATTTTTTTATATGGTTGTAATTCAAAAAATAATCACTTTAAATACTTGAAATTTTCACCAAATTTTTATGTTAGTGTTCTCTATATACAGTTTAATTTTCAAAAATTTTTGACTTTTTTTGAGTTATTTATAGACCACTGAAATTTACACTTTTTTTGAGAATTTTTTTTTGAAGTGTCGGTAAAAAAATGTTGGACGACCAAAAAAACTTGAAAATTTAATACAAGGTTCCTTATGAGTTTTTTTTATTGTAGCTAAAAAAAATTAAAAATCGTAAGTCACAATTTTTTTTAATAATCTTTTATAGTTCAAAATTTTACGAAATCTGTCGAAAACGCGAAAATGTGCAAGTAATTTTGAAGTTGAAAAATCATAAAATTTTTTGCGTTTATAACTAAGGATTAAAAATACAACACTAAGTTCTCCATAAGTTTTCCTTCAAGTAGCTATAGAGAAAACTCGAAGTATCATTATAGAAAAAATTTTAAGTGCGTTTGAATTTTAAATTTTTACGAAATAGCGTAACGATAACGATTTATCCTGAAACGATTTTAAATATTTATTATTATTCAAAAAGTATAAGTCCTAGATACTTGAAAATTTTACCAGTTATTAGGATTGGTATTTTCTTTACATGATTAAATTTTCAAAATATTTTGACTTTTTTTGAGATATTTATAGACGACTGAAATTTTCAATTTGTCTGAAAATTTTTTTTTGAAGTGTCGATAAAATTTTTTTGGCCATATCAAAATACTTGAAAATTTAATACAAAGTTCCTCATAAGTTATTCTTAAAGTGAATAAAAAATTATAAGGATACATAGGCATAATTTTTTTTTATTAGCATTTGAAGTTCAAATATTGACAAAAATTCGTCAAAACCATGAATATTTTTTTTTTGTGTTTGTCATTACGTTTTGGGGCAGTAAAATTGCTTTGACTTGTAACTTCAGTACCTTGTTAAACCAGAAAGTGAATCTAGTTGATACTTTGGGGGATAAAAAGTAAAAAATTCTTAATATTTTTCTAAATAATCGGGATAAACAAACTAAAATTTAACGGAAAAACAGGAAATTTTACGTACAATCAGTTTTCGACAAAATCGATTTTGATTATCGATGTAACTTTAAAACGAACGACCATTGATACATGAAATTTTCACTGAATGTTTATATAAGTACCTATATTCTATCCACCATGAAATTTTTAAAAATTTTGATTTAAGTTTAACTATTCATAGGTTAGGTTAATTTTAATTATGCAATTTTCGATCATGATTAGTTTTTTTAAAAATAATATCGATAACATTTTTATTTTCTGGGTAGAAAATATTGAAGATTTAATACAAGGCTCTTAACATATTGCAGTTGAAAAATAAAATAAATTCATAGTCACAATTTTTTTTTATAAGCATTCAAATTTTGAATTTTGACAAAAAACGTAATAACCACAAAAATTCACAAATTGTTTTAAGCTAGAAATTCATAAAATTTTTTTTTTTAAATCTAAGATTTGAAAATTTAATACATGATTCCTTACAAATTTGTCAATCTTTATCACAAAAAAAAATGTCCACCGGAAATTCAAATTAAATTTTTATTAGCATTTGAATTTCAAATATTGACAAAAATTCGTCAAAACCATGAATATTTGCGAATTATTTTGTAGTTCAAAATTCATAATATTGTTTGTATTTATATCTAAGGTTATAAAATTTAACACCAAGTTTCCCATAAGTTTTGCTTCAAATAGCTATAGAGAAAATTTGAAGCGTCATTATAGGAAAAATGATTTGAGCGTTAGAGTTTTAAATTTTTATGAAATCGCGTAATGATAACGATTTATCCTCAAACCAGGTATATGTATATCTATGATAATATAAGTTATTATGAATTATGATAACTACATGCAATGTTTTTGGAAAAATTGATTAACCATGCCTTATGCAAAATGCGTCCTAATTGAAAAATAAAATATTTGTTTCAAAATAGAATATATATGACAATATTTAAATATAATATATCCTAGACTGACAAATCATCTTCGTTCAGAATCGTTTTTCGTATACAATGATACCTATCATTGCATTCAAATTTAATCCCATCCATTACAGTAACCTACTGTACATCATAGCGACATCCACGACTTTTTTTATTTTACTTTATAAAAAAAGAAATACAAAATTTATCAATGGCAATAATCCATTTTGGTCGCCTATGTAAAATAAATATTTACAAATTTAGTTTAATAATTCAAATGAGTATATTGTATATATATATTTCAAGTATAAATCGTTCGGACAAGGTAAATCGCATACTACATTAGCAAATAATAATTTAGCATTATGTTATATTAATATAATATATAATTATATAAATGCAATATAGTATACTCAATAGTAGCAGATTCTGGTGATCCAATATTAGTTATATTTATTATTGTTTCATCAATATAATTGATAGGAACACCATTAGGAAATTCACTAAACAAAAAAATAATGTATTTCATGAGTTTTTTTATAATACTACAAAAGATAATAACTTGTTATTTATAAATTAGTTTAATCAAGTATAAATGAATAAATGATTATAATTTTAAAATATGAAATAAGTAATCAACATTGGTATAGATACTTACGAAATGTTGATCTCATTCGCAATATTGTTGTTTTTAGCTCTTAAACATTTCATGCGTAAACGGTTTTGAAGTTTACTAATTGGTTTCTTTGCAATCAGTTGTTTAACATACATTTTTTTTTAATTATTTGAATTAAAATAATAAAAAAATAAAAAAATAATATCCAAACACAAAACGCCAAATAAAATAAAACAAAATAACGTAGGTACTAACTACTAAGGTCTAAAGTAGTAACTAGTAAATACTATTTAAATATAATTTTCTTGTCTTATAGCTTATAGGTCTGAATTCATTTATACTCGTAAGACAAATGAAGCTAGAAATTTATAAGACTAGTCTCTACGAGACTACGATAATCAATCGATCGATAATCGAATGTAATTCGGTTTAATAATTCTAAATTAAGCCTTTTTAATGAGAATAATATACAAATATGTTATTTATAACTACGCCACTGTATAGAGTATACATAATAAAATTATTTGTAAAAGAAATAATCATAATATAATATTATAAATTATCTCTTGATTTAAATATATTATATCATTATAATCTATAAACTTTATTAGACTATAATAACGAGTTATTCGTTCCTACGAACCATACATTGTTGATGGAATTATTATAATTAGCCCGCCCGCCCGCCGTACAAAATTAAACTTATTTTGTCGTCTTTCCGAAAACATAGATAACATTGTGCATGAACATCGGACACAATTATTATGCAGTAGTTCGCGCGCAAACAATACATTCAGCTGCCTGCCTTGCAATAGTGGTGGTGGAGTGAAGAGTCTACTAACTCTAGTAGTACCCGTAACTGTCGTTCACATACTAGAGCAGCACTTATTTATGCTGTATACGTGGTGTACATTTTTCAATTTCAAAAAACATGTTTATCGCCAAACTGTATTTCTCTTTACCTATTTATTGTAGACTTAAAATTAACGTATCATTAAAAAGAGGAGAACTTTATCTATTATCTCTCGTCGGTATTTTTCAATAACTTTAATACAACGTCCACAATTGATGATAAAGTTTTTGACTTTTTTTGTTTTTTAACGGCCAATTTTCAGGATAAAAAATTAAGATAAAGAAAAAATCCGACGAGAGATAATAGATAAAGTTCTCCTCTTTTTAATGACATATTAATTTTAAGTCTACAACAAATAGGTGAAGAGAAAAATAGTTTGGCGAAGAGCATGTTTTAGTAACAATTTTCGGGTGTATAGCATCCTCTTTAAAAAAAAAAAAAAACTCAAAAAGGGTCAAAATATTTTGAAAAAAGTATAAAAAATGTACAATGTACACATTTTTATTTTAGAGTTATACAGCAAAATAAAAATATCGTTTTGTTGAAAACTGGTTTTGCGTGAAAATTCTATATTTTAAGAATAACCTAGATTATTAATCGCAATATAAAATCTTACGAGTTTTCACTATCTTCCATCATAAATCGAACTGGTGTTGAAGTTGATGTCATATTGCTGGTATTATTCTCACTAAAATTTTTTATAAACATGAATTTTTTAATTTTTTTAAATGCAAAAATACTGTATTTTTTAATCTTACGAGTTTTCACTATCATCCATCATAAATCGTACTGTCCGTGCTGCAGGTGTTGGAGTGGAAGTTGATAATAAAATGCAGGTATTATTTATATAAAATTTTTTATTATCATGGATGTGTTTAAATTATTACAAATACTAAAATACAAATACTAAAACTAGATTTATACCCAATACTACAGTGTACAGTAAGTACTGTGTTTATAGTTTTATACTTTATTATTATTAAAATTAATCAACTACCACTGTAATAAGACTGTTATTTCAACAAGTTATGGTGTACACAGACACAAAAAAACACACATCATTGTAAAATCAATACATTCATAGAATCCAAAATATTTTACCTTAGATGAGAACATCAAATTGTGTACATTTTATAAAATTAGTAATTATAATAATAATGTTCCAAATGAAGTCCAATTAGAAAATAATAAAAATTACTTACGATTTCTTCTTTTTAAAATTATTTAAAAGTTTACGTTTCCCAATACTTGTACTGTCTTGTAGTATTGTTCTAGGGTAGTAATAAACGTCGCTTACAGCTAATAAGTAATAACCACGGTTATTATCTACTAGATAACCGTGGTAATAACACACTCAGACAGAACAACGACCAACAGAAAAATGATCATATTATTATCATGATTCACGAGTATTATCATATATAAAAACCTCATAAACGAGTATAATAAAATATAAATAATAACGTAATAAAATAACGTACGCCCACATAGCATTCTGTATGATGATGGCATTTTAAAAATATATTTTAATCATCATAAGGAAAATATTTCCTTTAAAATATTCTAAAAACATCTTAAAAATATATTGTATTTAATATAATTTTGAAATTATTTTCAAAATAGGTTGAAAATGATTCTAGAAAATATTTTAAGATTATCACAAAATATATGTCTTAATGATATCAATATATCATTAATATATTTGTTGAAAATATTATTAAAAAGTTATTTCTAACTTATTTTTAAAATTAATAAAATCAATTATTTAATTATAATATTATTTATATAGGTATGTTTAATTTTAACGCGAGTTTTCACCAAAAAATTTTTTTTTTATTATTTTTGAGTAATTTTCTATTAAAACATTAAAAAAGATATTATTTTCGACGGTTAATTGATATATCGGCTAGATTGTATTTTATTACTCTATATTTGAATTTGATGAATTCGACTTTCAAAAAAAAAAAAAAATTTAATTTAAAATTTTTTGAGACATTATTGTATACGAAGCGATACATGTCTTCATATGTCATACCATATGACACTCATACCCTTAAAAATATTACTTCCTATAATTTTTTTAATAGGTGATTTTACTTTCAAGATTACTCGAAAACATAAAAAAAAAATGATTCTGCATAAATAATACGATATGTTGCGCGTGAACTGGAAAGAGAAAACAAAGAGAAGGCATCTTTTCTTAAGAGTTTTCTTTATTATAAAAACGACAGTAATAATTATTATACTATTATACAATATATAATATAATATAATAATATTATTATTGGCAAGTTGATACTTATTAATTGTTGATGCTGTGCAAATAAAAATAAAATATGTATAATATTATAATATTACTGTTTTTATATTATATTGTATACATCTTATTTATGCTGTGTCTTTAACTATAATAATATAGGCATATTTAAATACGTATATAGGTATTAATATATAATTATTAGCGAATTGGTTAGTACCAATGCTATAATTTCTATAAACATTAAACACGCTATTCGTTTTATTAGCATAATTTACATAGGATTTGGCACTATATAATAATAATTGAATCTCCAGTAGATATTTTATAGTACCTATATTTTATACAAATAATTTATCGAAAATTAAAATGTATAATCATGAAGTATGCTAGTTATAATTTACGTAACCACTAACCAGTAGGTATAAACACTAAACACTGTGGAAAGAAAATAGTGTTCTAAGAACTTTCGAACGATCGCGGACCGCGGGCTTCAGACAAAGACGCACATAGCCACAAAGGTTTAGTCTGGGTAAATACTTAATCGCAGATTTTCGCAAAATCAGTCATCCCAAGAACCATCGCATATCAGAAGATATGCCTGCTAATACCGCGGTTCACTGTGCCCAGTATAATCTGCTGTTTCGCTCGAGGTTTTGCCTGTTCATTCTGCGACTACTATATTTATTAAAAGTTCACACTTATATTTCTGCTTTTATTTATTCGTATATTTCTGCCAATGGTCTAGAACTAAAGACAAAAGCTGAAATATTGTTTTCCCGTTCGTTTTGTTGTTGTTTAGTTTATGTACTTACTAACTGTCAGTTCTTAATAATTTGTTATAATATAGTGTATTTTGTTGAAAGTGAAAAAAAATTGTTGGTGACCTACGAACAACATTTCTGTAAGTATAACATAATATATATTTATTTATAATATGTATATTTTGATTAATTAACAAGTAACAACTTATTGATACTATGATAAATAATTATTTAATACTAATCACAACAAGTTTTCAATTCAATTTAGTAATAGTATTTAATGTATATATTATTATATTATATTGATTAATTAACCCTTTGAGTGCCTAATTAATTTTTACCAGTGACACCTCCTGGACATAATTATTATATTTTATTTTTTGTGTTTTATTATTTTATTATTATGGATTGCATAAATTATAGTGACTAAAAAATAAATAAAAATGTATAGACTAATTTGTCCAATATGTTAGATTTAAATATCAGCTAGGTACTAAAATTAGCAGTCTACCCATACTATTAAATATGAAATGTAAAATATCATATTTTACATTTCATATTTCATATTTTTTGTTGCATATTCAGCATTTATATTATATGATATTACACCTATACTGTTTATACTAACAATAATCATAAGTATCATATTACGATCGGTGGGGACTGCCCATCGGTTATTAGCGAGTAGAAATATATTGTACGTCATTACGATTTATACTGTCAACAATAAATGTCTATATAATACGTTTATGTTATTATTTATATTTATAATACATAACAAATTGGCGACGAAGAAAATAATAATTTAATCGTAATCACTAGTGCATTAGAAGTTTCAAGTATTGTATTCATACTAATACAAAATGGCAACTCCTAAGACAGAATCCATAACGAACTTCAATCAAGTTATTGGGTCACCTGGAAACTTTGAAACAGGTATGGATATCACAATTTTTGAGTCAAAATTGACCAATTTTTTTTTGGCAAATGCCATCGAAAATAATATTCAAAAAAGAGCCATTCTATTATCATCAGCCAGTGAGGAAATTCACAAAGTACTTTTTAGTTTATGTGTTCCTAGCACGCTAAACGATGTTGAGTATGAAACTCTAATGAAAAGTTTGAACAAATATTTCAAACCAATAAAATCGTACTTCGCGGCTAGGTATACATTTTATCAAGCTAAACAAAGACAAGATGAATCGGTGTGCCAATGGGGTGCACGTGTCAAAAATCTTGCTTCAAAATGTGGGTTTTCGTCGGAACTAACAACAGTCATTAGAGACATATTTGTTGTCGGAATGGGTTCAGGACCAATCCAAGATCGTCTGTTAGAAGAGGATGCCTCAAAAATTGGAGTTACATATTCAAATCTAATGGAAATCGCGACAGCCAAAGAAGCTGCAATAAATGACAAGAGTGGCTGGAAAAAAAGAAGAATACGCAGACTTGAAGTACCAACAAAAAAATAATGGACATACTGCCAAGAAGGGGTTCAACACATACAAGGAGTCAAAAATCAAATGCGGGATATGTGGCCGTTCCAATCATTTTCAAAAAGACTGCAGATACAAGGACTTCGAGTGCAACAATTGTGGTGAAAAAGGTCATTTGTCCACCGTATGTAAAAAGGGTATGAAAGAAAAGAAAAATATAAAAACACAAAATAAATTTTTGTATGATAATAATGATGATGACGAAACAGTTAATTATGATCTTTCGAATACTTTTTTTTCCATAATTGATCAAAATTTTCAAAATAAAGCGGTAAAACCGTTTACAGTTAATTTAATTGTACAAAACAATAATGTAAGCTTCGAAATTGATACCGGTTCACAACATAGCGTAATTTCAAAAAGATTATATCATCAACTGTTTAGTCATATCAAATTAAAAAAAAATGACATTTCGCTATCTGATTACGTCGGCAACGACATTAAACCGATAGGAAAAATATTTGTCGATTCGGTGTACCAAAATAAAAAATTTACAATGTGCCTTTATGTTATCGACAATGGTGGTCCTCCATTAATAGGTCGAAATGATATAAAAAACATAAAATGTTTTACCTTGTTTAGTATTGAAAATGACGTAAGTGTCGATAGTATTATAAAAAAATATAACAATGTTTTTAAAGATGAAATAGGCACTTTTAACAAATACGAAATTTCATTAAATATCAAAGCGGGGGCAGTACCTAAATTTTACAAACATAGGTCTATTCCATTAGCATTAAAGGGAAAAGTTGAAACCGAAATTGAGCGTTTAATCAAAAGCAACATTTTAGTTTCCGTCGACCACAGCGAATGGGCAACTCCAATAGTACCAATATTAAGAGGCCGTCACAGTAGGAAAAAATCGACCGTAAAAACATACTTTTTTATTTCCAATAGTACTCAGGGCTCATTGATCGTAGAAACATGATTTTTGATTTATGTTTTCTAACCAATTTTATTTGCATTTGAAGTTTGTAACAAATTTTAATTTTTTTTTAAAATTATATAAAATCAGCAAATTGAGGTATCGAAAATCTGTTCCAAGATTTTTAAGTACCTACAACTTCTCGTGATTATTTTGATACTAAAATCATGTTTCTACGATCAACGAGGCCTGAGTACTATTGGAAATAAAAAAGTATGTTTTTGGCAAAAAAATCATGAATTCGCCGTCGTCATGTGCTGCTCTAGTGACTACAGTGGCAGCATTTTGAACAGTACTTCTGCCACCACCCCGCGTTCATAAGCAGCGGTACCGCTCCATAGGTCAAAACTGGTTATCTATCTCTGCCGCGCGCTGGTTATAAATAGCCAAATTGTCAATATGAAAATAATAATTTTGTCATTGAATAATATTATTTTACATTTCCAATATTTTCGTATTCCTATTACTATCGTATTTTACGCAAAATGGAACCAAATCTTAAAACTGTAGCTAATCAGCAAGAAAACGTCCGATTCAAACAATTTTTTATTTCAAACTGTAGTAAACTATTCGATAAAATTGGATATTTGATATTTCAGATGAATTTTTTTACATTTAAATCAGTATAACTGTATATTATGTAAAAAACTTTAAATCATACGCTGTGAAAAAAATTATCAACGATGGATAAATAAATATGTAATATTTCATAATACTAAGTACACAAATTATTGTTTTTGTATATTAATTAACATTTAATCAGCATAATTTTATTATTGTCTGTCAAACAAAATTTGCTGAAACATTAAACGATTTATATAATATTACTAATTTACGAATATATTTTTCAAGATTACGTATTACATTGTTTATTAATTTATATTGTATTTGTAAGGTGCAAGTACTGTAGTAATTATATTCTAACAATTTATTATTTAACTATTTAATTATTAATGATAAAACATTAAATATTGAAATAAATTGATTCAAATATTGACATCCTGCATGTCTAACTGTTCACGCCAGTAATTATTGGTAGTAGTAAACTAGTAACTAATACATTTTCGCTAGATTTTTATTACGGTTTATATATTTTTTAATTATTTATTCACGTGAAAATGGATCAACTCAACAAAAAAACTCGTCGCTGCGCATCAAAAAAATTATCAGTTAAAAAATGGCCGAGTTCTCGAGTGAAGAATATTCTAGGAATTCGTGATAAGACTAAGAGGTAGGTACCTATATATTATTATTATTAATTTAATACAATTCACTAAAATTATGTTAACAAAGTCCCAATCCAGAAATCGCAGAACCTATTGTAGAATCATGTTACTTAGGTGCTGACAATCACCACCATGTTCATCAAAGGAAATAATTAGGTAAAGTTTTAGGTGTAATAATTTTTAGGTTGTTATTCAAATGTATAATACCATAACTATAATATTAATTAAAAATAAATTATAATTAAACTTAATCTATGTACTAGTATGATTTTTAATTATATAATACAATTTTATTGTAATTATTTTTAAGTCACAATCCAGAGGCCATAGAATCTGTTATGGCACCTTTTTTCTTGGGAGCTGTTAATCAAACACCATGCTCATCGAGGGAAACAATTAGGTAAAGTTTAATAATTTATAGCCATTTTATTGTATGAAATCTACTATAAATTTTTATTTTTATATATAAAACATACATCATATACATTTTTTTAGATTCTGAACGAAGTGATGAATGTATTGATTTTACAATGATGTGTGTTTTTTTTTTGTGTGTGTACAGCATAACTAGTCGAAATAATGCTTCGATTTCAAACTTTGGGGGTGATTTCCGATGTAACATTGAAGATCCTTGGTGCATTATAGAGGTCAAAAGTGAACATTTTCCAACAGTTTTCAAAAAAATCGAGAAAAACAAAAAAAAAATGACAGAAAAACGGGAATTTTTACGCAAAACCCGTTTTCGAGCAAATCGATTTTTTTATATGGTTGTTATTCAAAAACTAATCACTGTAAATACTTGAAATTTTCACCAAATGTTTATGTTAGTGTTATCTATATACAGTTTAATTTTCAAAAATTTTCGAATTTTTTTGAGTTATTTATAGACCTCTGAAATTTTCGATTTTTTTGAAGAATTTTTATTTAAAATGTTGGACGACCAAAAGAACTTGAAAATTTAATACAAGGTTCCTTATAAGTTTTTCTTATTGTAGCTAAAAAAAATTAAAAATCGTTAGTAACAATTATTTTTAATAAGCGTTTATAGTTCAAATTTTTACGAAATATGTCGAAAACGCGAAAATTTGCAGGTAATTCTGAAGTTGAAAAATCATAAAATTTTTTGCGTTTACAACTAAAGATTGAAAATACAACACTAATTTTTCTATAAGTTTTACTTCAAGTAGCTATAGAGAAAACTCGAAGCATCATTATAGGAAAAATTTTAAGTGCGTTTGAATTTTAAATTTTTACGAAATAGGGTAACGATAACGATTTATCCTCAAACGATTTTAAATATTTGTAATTATTCAAAAAGTATAAGTCGTAGATACTTGAAAATTTTATCGGTTATTTAGATTGGCGTTTTCTTTACATGATTTAAATTTCAAAATATTTTGACTTTTTTTGAGATATTTATAGATGACTGAAATTTTCAAATTTTTGAAAATTAAAATGTATATAGATAACACTAACATAAACATTTGGTGAAAATTTCAAGTATTTACAGTGATTAGTTTTTGAATGACAACCATATAAAAAAGTCGATTTGCTCGAAAACGGGTTTTACGTAAAAATTCCCGTTTTTCTGTCATTTTTTTTTTGTTTTTCTCGATTTTTTTGAAAACTGTTGGAAAATGTTCACTTTTGACCTCTATAATGCACCAAGGATCTTCAATTTTACATCGGAAACCACCCCCAAAGTTTGAAATCGAAGCATTATTTCGACTAGTTATGCTATACACACACAAAAAAAAAAAACACACATCATTGTAAAATCAATACATTCATCACTTCGTTCAGAATCTAAAAATAAAAAATATTTTTTATGTTATTTTTTTTATTTACATATTATTATAATATTTTGTATGTAAAAAGTGCATAATTACCTATGTGCATAACAATAAAATATAACTTTTTGTAAATATATTTTACATGTTTATTTGCCGCGCTAATTAAAAATCATCTGTAACGATTTATGGTCACAAATAAAATTAATTAGTCACCGATGTTTTTTTTATTATTGCGGAAAATATATGCGTAAAATATTTAAGTACATTACATTATATTATATATTTTATTTTATTATTATGTACGTTTAGGTAATTATGCACTTTGTGTATAGATAATATGTACATTGTACAATATGTACAATATGAACATATCACATATTTATAAGCTTATTTATACGTTAGTTATCCATTGTATATGAATCTAAATTCTCAATAGTAAAAATTTGTCTCTAATCCAAATTTGTATATGTATCTCTATTGTATCTTTTAATTTATACATTAATAATTTAATCACTTAAATAATATTGAACACCTCTCACCACAGCTATATTATATACTGTATATCGTTATTTTATGTTTTCATATTATAATTATTGTAATTGGGTTCGTCCGTTTAATAAATTATTAAATATATATTAATGTTATGTTTCAATTAATTATTATACATAAATTAAATGTGTTTTTTACATTTGTAAGTACCTACATTATTTATATTTATATAGATCATATGAACATGATAAGTTTGTAATGTTTGTATACAGATTATTTTTTTACTGCAAATTGCTATTGTATTAAATAATATAAAAAATTAAAGTATTATTCTATTTATTTCATATAATATGTTATGTATAACACTCAACTTCCTATATTAAGTTTAAAAATAAAATAAGTAAACAGGTATGTATTTTATACTAACAAAAATATTTAAAACGTTATACTAATTGGAGATGAAAATATCGTACGATAAGTACTTCAGGTCACTAATAAGTAATATCGTAAAAAACGTGACACAGTTACTAAAAAAACCTATTTAATCGTAATGAAATTATTGTTACTATAAAAAAATACATGTTATTACATGTATTTTAAAAAGTAATTGGGTTAGAAATACAAATCAAGTTTTGGTGTATTATTATTTGTATGCTTTATTTATCGATTAATATTCTTAAGTAAGCAGGGGCTTTAATTAATAAATAGGTTGCGACTCGTGACTCGTGAACTAGGAGCTACGTACCGAGCGGTAGTGCATAGTAAGAAATACTTGGATGACAATTTACGCAACGGTCAACTACATTGACGCGAAACGTCTATAACGACGGTCCGTGATATAATAATGTACCGCTCCCGCGATTATAACACAAGCGCCGCGGCGCGTAGATGATGGGCGTGGTTACGGCCAGCCGCGACGGCGGCGATACGGAATACAACGCCATCTCTTGAGCGTTGTATGTTTTTCACTTTTACCACGACGGCCTCTTAAAACCAGACGGCATGAGTAGTAAGTGGGGCACTTGAGCACACTTTTCCTAAAAATATCAGGAAAAGATCACAAGATTGATTTTCATCAGAAAATCATCAGAAAATGTAAACTTTATCAGAAACGCTCGCTTTATCAGAAATAGAACACAAAATGAAATAAATCATAAAAAGATCAGTAAAATGTAATTAAACATAAAAAGATCAGTAAACTGTAATAAATCATAAAAAGATCAGTAAACTGTAATTAAACATAAATGATCAGTAAACTGTAATTAATCAGAAAAAAGATCAGTAAACTGTAATAAATCAAAAAAAGATTAGTAAAATGTAATTAAACATAAAAAGATCAGTAAACTGTGATTAAACATAAAAAGATCAGTACACTGTAATTAAACATAAAAAGATCAGTAAACTGTGATTAAACATAAAAAGATCAGTACACTGTAATTAAACATAAAAAGATCAGTAAACTGTAATTAAACATAAAAAGATCAGTAAAATAACTTTATTCATAAAAAGATCACAAAATGAAATAAAATCCTCAAATGCAAAATCTTTCAAAAGAAATTGAATATCTTATTTAAAAAAAAAAAAATAAAAATTATAATAAACAATGGCAAACATAAATTCTATAAAACATTTAAATAAACTTCGAGAAGAAATGAGAAACTGTGTAGACAAATTTAATAAGCTACAAGAAAATGAAATGCAAAATGAAATAAGAAACTCTATATTAAATGATGAAATCTATGTGAACTTTTGTAATCACGAATACTATGAGGATAGTGGATTAATTAAATATAATCTAAATACAATTCCTATTAAAGGAAATATTGTAATTGTCGATCATGGAAACAATATTTCTGGAAATGGAAAGCCTTATGCTTCTAAAATACTAGAATCACCAACATGGTTAGAAATTTGTAAGATTGCTAATGATTTATTAATTACAACAGGTACTTTTTTTTACAAATATCTTCATGATATTTGTGTTGTTCAAGATTTAGGAAATATAAAAATATGTGTCCTTGGCATGGGAGGTACACACACTAAAACCAAAATGCTTAGAATATAACTAAATAATCGTCATTTTTAATAGAAATATTTCTATTAAAAATATTTAAATAAATTTTTTATAATTTTCAATAAATTCTAAACACAAATGTCCACATATAGGTGGATCATCATAGTTTTGAAACTTGTCATTGTTATACCACAGATTATCATCACCTAAATAATTTAAAATTTCAGGAGGAGGAGTACTCGAAAATGAATCAAAATATATTTTATAATTTTTTATTT
Source organism: Diuraphis noxia (assembly GCF_037042655.1). Lineage (NCBI taxonomy): Eukaryota > Metazoa > Arthropoda > Insecta > Hemiptera > Aphididae > Diuraphis > Diuraphis noxia. The sequence continues at coordinate 103,250,602 of NW_028301711.1, read as the reverse complement.
TTTTCCATGCAACCCAATGAGAACCATTTTGAGTAGAATTATTTAAATTAAATATCCCACATTCATTTAACCAAGGTATTTCAGGTAATTCATTTATCATGAAACAACCTCTAAAATTTTTTATATTATTTCCAAATTTTATTATATCAAAATTACTTAACGGTTCGATATTTATATTTTTAACTTTACTCCAAAAAGTTGTATAACAACCTGGATAATTTTTAATGTTTTTTCTAAATGTTGATATATCGAAATTAATCATTTTTTCGATTTTTTTTTTTTATTTGTCTTCAATCCAGAACCTTTATTTTTTTCCATTTCTTTATTGTGACGAATTATTTCCTCTTCTATTTTTTTCTTATGTTTAGTATCTTTATAACTATCATACAATGCAATTAAAGCTGGAGTAGCTACTGCTGCAGCTTCTAGAAAAGGTAAAATTAATGGTAAAAATCCACCTTTAATTTGCTTCGGTGTAATCTCCAACCTTACTCCAGAATTTTTTTTCTTGGCATTTTTTAATTTATCTATTTGATTTTGATCTAAATAATATTTATTTTCTCCTTTATATATTTTATCACTAGCAATATGAATTGTTGCATTAGAATTTTTTTTATGAGCTTCAGCCAATTTTTTTTTATGGTTTTCAGTTAATTTAAAATGCATTTTATTATACAAAATATTAAATTTTATTCAAATATTAAATTCATTCCTAAATATCTTTTTGTTTTCATTACATTTGCAGTTGTCAAAGCAGCAATTTTTTCATTCAAAGAACTATCAGAAGCATAAAATCTTTCCATTGCTTTTTGTTGTAAATTTTTATCAGCGATATGTCTTGTTTTAGTATCTTTATGATCTTTATAAAAATAATCATGTTCTCTTGCATATTCGTCTAACTTGTTAATCGGGGGAATATTTTTATCTAAATTTGTAAATGGTCCTAGATAATTATATCCAGGCCAATGTATCGGAGGTAATTTTGAACAATTTAAAAAATCATTAAAAAACCCTGAACCTTTTATAATATCCTTTGGTAAATGTGAAATATACGACATTAAGTATTCTACACCTTTAACGGGAATATCAATTATCTTTTCTATTTTTTTAATACAAAAATTAAGAATTTCAAGTTTTTCATCATGATAAGTGTTTTTTCCCGATCTTTCTGCAGATGATATAACATGTAGTCTGTCAATTAATTGTTTAATATTATATTCTAACTTATTTGTTGTTTCTTTTGGTAAATTTAACAAAGATTGTAGTAAATATTCAACACCTTTTTTGGGAGTATCAATCAGTGTTTCCATGTTTCGTTTAAACAAATGAACAATACCAAGTTTTTCATTATGAAAACCATAATTTCCCGCTATTTCTTCTGCTAATATAAAATATAGTCTGTCAATTATTTTTATTATATTATCGATATAAATAAATTCAATAGGATTATTTGTATATTTTATTAAACCTTCTCCTTTGGGTAAACTTTGTGATTCTTTCAGTGTTGGTGATTTATCTTTTTTTGATGTTTTTGGTTTACTTTCTTTAGTTTTTGTTGATGTTAGTTTAATTTTTTCCCAAATAGGTTTAATCATTTCATTATATTTAGCACTTCCACTTGATTTAGGTTTTCCTGTGTTAATATCATTATTTTGGTATATTGAATCTGTTTCAATTAATATTTTTTCATAATTTTCAAAATCTTCTTTTGTATAAAATTCTGATTTTGTAACATCTGTATGAGTTAATAATCTCCACATACCTGGGGTTAGTATATGTTTTTTTCCATTTAAAATTATATCATCAAAGTCAAATATTATAGGGTATTTTCCGATCATGAATTCATCAGATTTACTTATATAATATATTCCAAATGGATTAACACCTTTAGCTTCATTTGGTAAAGTTGGTAAATATTTTTGCGCATTTTCACCTAATATTATTATATTTTTAGGCATAGGAGATTTATTTGTTGTTATTAGTGGAGAACTTTTAGGTGTTTTCATATTATCTTGATCTTCTGTTAATCGTAATAATTCTGGATTACGAGGTTTATAAGGAGTAGGTATTATCATCTTTTGAATATCATTATCGGTTTTAATAGCAACCTCTTTAACATCATTAACAGATGATTCAACGTTTGATAAGGCTTTTAATATTGGTTCATAATGTTTTACTTTTTCTTCTGATGTATATTTATCGTTTAAAACTGTTTTTCTATAGTTATTTTGTAAATTTTTTTTAAGATTAATTATTTTTTGGATATTTTTTGGTGTATATTCAACGTGTCCGAGAATAGGGGACGCGTTATTGTTGTCACCTTCATCTTCATCTTCATCTTTTTTTATAAAATTTAAATTTTTTTCGGATTGTTCTAAATCTGATTTTTTAAAAGTTTTTTGTAAATTTTGTCTAAGATGAATTAATTGTTTCATTTTGTCTGTTTCGTTTTCAAATGTTACATTTTTTTTAATTTTATTTTTTAATTCATTTTGAATTTGTTTGATATCCATTTATTAAATAAAAAAAAAAATTTTCATCGTTCATCAATACTTAAAATATCATTACCTTTATTGTCATAGATAACATTTTTTATTATGTCTATTGTTATGAAACCATATGTTTTTATTTTATTTTTTTTATCATATGTTTTACAATAAGTTCTAAAAATGTCTTTAAATTTGTCTAATGGTATAATTTTACTAATAAAATCGGACCATATTTTTTTAATATAATAATTTGATTGATTAAAAACAATTAAAACAGTTAAATTATTTCTTATTGTTTTTATATCTACTGAAGTATAACTTTGTGTTAAATAAATAACACTAATATTCTTTGATCTCGATCTTATAAAATATTCCATTATCAACTTTTGATCTTCTAAAAGAAAATCATCAATAACCACTACACTATTAGGTTCACAATCATCAACAGATATTATATCACCATCAGAAAAATGAATGTTTATAGAAGATATTCCATCAAATATTTTTTTTAATTTTTTATAAACTGGCTGATCAATATTTTTTGTAAAAATATATAGATTTTTATATGGAATCCAATAACTTATAATCATATTATACAACAAAGTTGTTTTACCACAGCCAGATGCTCCTACCACTAAAACTCGTGAAGGTATTTCAAGTAAAGATTTTTCTTTACTATCATCTTCAATATATTTTTTTACCATTAATTTATCCATTTATATAAAAAAAAAAATATATATTTGCTATTATAAATAATAATGTATAATATTTTTAAAAAATACGATCAATATATTGAAAGATCTCAATATAAAACTTTTTTACCTTTGAATAATTCACAACTTAATACACCTAATAAAACTACAATTTTTAGAATAGATAATATGGATGATTTTCTGAGCATTAAAGATGCAAAGTTTTATATTTATGGTAGATATTTGCAAAAAGATGGAAAAGATTATCCTAAAGATTCAAAAATACAACTAATTGATAATTTTCCTGCATTTTTATTTACTAGAATTGAAGTTAAAAAACATGGTAAAGTCTTGGATGAAATCGAAAATCCAGGAGTTGCTAGTACAATTAAAGGTGTGTTAGATTTTTCTGTGGATCCAAACGGACCAATTATAAACTCAGGATTTTCAAGTAAATATAAAGGTGGAGGTCGTTTTAATGTAATGGGTAAGTTATCACAATTCGGATTAGGATGGTTTAAAGACCAAATATATCCTGTTTTCCAAGGTGATATGGAAATAAGTTTTACGAGAAATACAGATGATGATGCGTTAATAAAAAAAGTTGTTACAGGTACAGAAGATGGAAAAATTATTATTGATGAATTTACAATTAAAATTCCAATTTTAGAATTCAATCCTATGTATAAAGTTTTATTGTTAAATGATTTAAAAACAATTTCTCAAGAAAAAAAATATATTTTTAATTTTAAATCATGGCAATGTATTGAAGAAAGAAATATATCAGGAAAAACCATAAAACTCGATTTAACAACTCAATATCGAAGTCTTAATAGTCCTTTGTTTGCGGGTGTGGTATTTCAAACAAACAAGTTAAATACTCAAGAACATGATCCTTGTGAATTTGATCATTGTAATGTGAAAAATTTTAGGTTTGAAATAAATGGAAGACGTTATCCTGAAGAAACTCAAGATTTAGATTTTAAGAATGAAAAATATTGTGAAGCTTATGATAGTTTAATGGATTATAAAAAAACTTTTCATAAAACTCATCAAGAACTTCCTTTGATGTATAATGATCCAAACGATTTTAAAACATTTAGAACAATATATCTTGTAAACATGACTAGACAACCAACAAATATTTCTGCAACTAAACAAAATATTATTTTACATGTGGATTTCAATGAAGATTTACCTAAAAGTACAATTTGTTATGTATTTTTCATCAGAAATGATGAATTTTTATTTGATATTGAAAAAGGAACAATTGAAGAATCTTTTACTAATTAAATTAGATAATAGATTTACACTTTTTTTAAGAGAATTATTTTCATGTCTTTCTGACAACAATAATAGTACTCCACCTCTTTCTGGAATAAATTTTTGTGTTTTCAATAGAAATATTTCTATTGAAAAATAATTTTAATATTTATTTTGTTTTTTTTTAGTAGGAAATGAGGGTGGGTGGGTCCAATACACCCAGCCCTTTCTTTCTATTGAAAAATAATTTTAATATTTATTTTGTTTTTCTTCAATTAGATCAAGATAAACAATAAAATCATCACCAAAATTAACAATATCACCAATTTGATCAAGAATACATATTTCTATCTTTTGAATTGTTCTTACATTTACTTGTCTGTACATTATTGAATTACATCTTATAAAAGGATTATTTGAATCATAATAAAAAACAAACAAAAGTTCCTCTTCGATAACTTTTTCATCAATAAATGAAACAGACTTTTCAATTATGTTGCAATGTACTTCTAACAATTGTTTATTTATATTACTATCTAATTTTTCAGAATCTCCTACATGTTTATATAAAAAATTATTATCAATCCCTAAACTTAATTTTAAATTTTCGTCTATCAAACAAGTATTTTTTGAAGTTAATTTAATAAAATTATTATCATTTAGTAATTTGATATTTGAAGGTAATATACTATTCAATTGATCAATTGAATAGTTACCTTCAATTTTAGTTTTATATATTTTATCAGATTTTTTTGTTTGGCTAAATATAACACCATTTATATTTTTTAAAAAACATTGTGTATAAAAAATTGGTTTGTTTGATCCTGTTATTGTATATTCAATATCAGGACCTAGTTTCCATGAATCAGGCCATACCCTATTTATAGGGATTAAATATCCCATATAATCAAAACCTAAACAATTTGATAAATATTCATCAAAACTTAGACCGATTGAGGCTGTAATATTTAAAAAATCATCAATTAATTCAAGACTTATTTTAGGAAAATCATAACAATTCATTAAATTTTCAATTTCATTTATTGTGTATATTCCTATTGGAATTTCAATCTTCGGTATTTCACCATTTCTACCTAATCTAATTATACATTTTTGATCTATATTTATATATTTTTCTTCGGAAGTAGGACAATACATTAAAGTATTACCAACTAATGAAAAATCAAATTCTGTATTTTCAAATCCTAAATTTTTTTTAAATTTTTCATCTAATTTATAATAACAAGGAGATTCAATTTGAATTTTTTTATTATTATAAGATAAGAATACCGGTTCAATTAATTTATTTAAATATGAAATGCTATATATACCTTTTTTTATATATATTTCTCTATGTTCAATTTCTATTTTACAATCTGATTCAATATTAATCAAATTTAAACTTTTTAAATACATTGATTCGAGACCTATTTTGAATTTATTATTATCATTGAATTCTGGTTGTGGTAAATGAATATAACCATTTTTTTTTACTTTTATAAATACCATTTATAAAAGTTTATATATTTTTTTTTCTAATTTATTCAAAATCAATCAAATGCATTGATTTTCCTTTGTTTAATTTTTTCATTCCTTTATAAATAAGATTAAATTTTGTTTTCGAATTTTTATATAACGATATATTTTCATCTGTCATTTCATCATTATCTAAATATCTATTTGGTAAAAATACTCTAATTTTATTATCTAATACAACAGTTATTGTTTTACCATGCTCTGTATCAAAATATTCGAAAGAAGTCACCTCATATTTTTTTCCTTGTTCTAATGTATCTAATTTTACAAAATCATATTGAGTGTTGCCGCATTTATTTAAAGATGCTTTAAAATTTTCCATTTCTATTATTTATTATAATAAAAATAAAAATTTTTAAACATCGAAACATTAAAACATACATTTAAGCATAACAACATAACTATGTAAATCAATTAATTATGTTCACGTTGTCGTTGTTGATTTTCATATGAAAAGTTGCCGTGCAGATCTGCACGTCGACTTTTTATATAATTAATTATGTTCACGTCGACGTTTAGTGTTTTTACGTTGTCGTTGTTGATTTTCACGTTCACGTTCACGTACACGTTCACGTACACGTTCACGTTCACGTTCACGTTCACGTTCACGTTCATGTTCACGTTGTTCTATTATCTTTATTGTCACATTGCGGAAATAAAGCATATTCTTAAGTTTCTTGATTTCATGTTCATATTCTTCACACTGTTTTTTACGTAGTTCGATTTGAGATAATACCAGGTTAAATATATTATATTCATTATAATCACTATCACTATCATATTTACCATTTTCACGTAGACATTGTTTATTTTCATGTTTACATTCGATGATCAAATTAGTAGGTAATGAAAAAACAACATAACTACGTTGAATAATTACGTATAACTGTATAAGTATAAGATGAATAATTACGTATAATAATATTTACGTATAATAATAATAATAATAATAATATATAATATATCAACGTTTGTGTAGCTAGACTGATTATTTTTTTTAACATCCGGTATTGAATATCTTATCATATATATATATATATATTATGAGGTTTTTATTTATCGAATTATTTAAATAGTGTTTAAATATCATTTATACATGTCCAAGTGTTGTAGCCTGGTCAGTTAATGCGTTTGTTTTAAATGTGTTCTTAGTAAGATCGTAATTAGTGGGGAATGTGTGGCGCCGCATATTCTCCTGCTAATTTAATCATGCTTTGAAGACGTTTACAGTAAATTGGATAGGTGTAGGCGCCCACCTATCTAGTTCTACTGAAAAACTGTAGTTGACGATCAACAACACTTGGATAATTTCTCCCTCCCACGATAGCTTTACAGATATCTGTAAAAGAGTTCCGGCCTCCTTTTTTCATAACGGGTATCTGTAAAGCTGGGAATGATTTTACCGATTTTTTGCATTTTTTTCAGATTTTTTTTTTCAATTGAAAATATTTGTTATTATTATTATTATTATTAAATATTTTAAAGTCTGATAATTCATTTAATAATTGATATTATCAAGTCGGAACAGCACAGATATTATTTATATACTTATCTACACTATATACTAAAAGTTTACCCCTCACTTCATATTTTTGATTTAAGTATAACTCCGGTAATATTTATGTTAGAAAGTTCATTTTTGCTTTAAACATTTTTAATTTTAATTCTCTTTAAGTCCCCCTCATAGTCTGATAGTCTAAAATTATTTCCAAAGATTTTTGGAAAAATCAAAAAAAAAATTTTTTGCAATATAAAATGAGCGATGAATTATTACAAACTATACATTGTCTTAAATGTAAAAAAAGAACAAAAAATTTAAATCCTATTAAAATGCAAACAGTTAATGGTCGATGGAGAATTTCAACAAAATGTTTGGATTGTAAAACAAATAAAAGTAAATTTACAACATCATCTGAAATTGAACAACCCGTCACCAATATTTCAAATAATACAGACAAATTTTTATTAGCTAAAGAACTTCATAAACCAGTCAGATTAAGATTTCCTAAAAGAAGGATTATCACTAAAGGTATTGATGATCTATGGGCTGCTGATTTAGTTATAATGAGAAATTATTCAAATGAAAATAAAGGTTATTGTTATATAATTACTGTTATAGATACTCTTTCAAAATTTGTATGGGCATTACCACTCAAAAATAAAGATGGTATTAGTGTTTCAAAAACATTTGAAAAAATAATAAAACAAGCTAAATCACAAAAACATCAACCACCAAAATTACTACATGTTGATAAAGGCTTGGAGTTTGTAAATAAACATTTTAAACAAACTTTGGAAAAATATAATATTCATATGTATCATACTCAAAACGAAGAAAAATCTTCAATTATTGAACGATTTAATAGAACATTAAACGGAAAAATGAGAATATATTTGGAAGTTCAAAAATCTAAAAAATGGATTAAAATTTTACAATCTTTAATAGATAAATATAATTTTGATGATATACCCCAAGTAACAATGGAATGTTTTTTATACGTTTAATAAATATTACAACATTTCAAAAATAATGTTTTCAAAAAATATATTTTTTTTATATTAAATAAATATTAGATTTATAAGATTTTTAATAAAAGATAAAATAAATATCAATATAATGTTTATTATTCAATATGTTTTTCTAAACATTTTAAAATATTAAAAAAATATTAAGTTATAATGTTTATTTTCTATCATTTTTATAATGTTTAAAATATATAATATTAGATTCTGATCGTCTTTACATCATCATCATCATCATCACATATATCATCATATCATATATATCATCTATACACTGGACCATTTATCTCCCAAAACCAGTTATTTGTAATTAAATTATTTAGGCTCTGAGGTATGAATTAATAAATTATTAGAACAATTGTTATTATACTGCTTATATTTTTTCAACCCCTGCTATACATATAGTTAATACATAAATATGCAATTCATTAATGAAGAAACTAAATTTAATTTTGGCTCTCAAATATTGAGTTTTTTTTAAACTAATAAAATGGTTGCCATAATTGCAGGCTATATAGATTATAATATTTACTATTATAGTATATTATTAATATATACTTTTATGGTAGTATGATAAATGAGTGTTGAAATACATATGATAAAGGCCAGCATACAAACTATATTTTTACAAATCAAATCAAAAATAAAATTAAAATAAAATCTTTTAATAAAATCAAATACTTAGGTATGAACAAAATGTCACAATTACAATGATCATATTTTATGTAGTGTTCCTACCAATATACCTTATTATATTATATACCTATATTATATTGTTACCATCATCAATCCAATTTTATATAATATTTTAAGCCAGTATTTTTTACTTGGTCAAAACATTTCTAACTGCGTGTTAAAAACCTGGGTAGTTTATATTTATTTTAAGAATAAGAGTCAAAATTAAAGGTTTAAGTATTAAATTTATTTTAACAAATATATGCATATTTGAAACTATAATTATAGATCAGTGTCTTCAGGAATCGCAATTTAGGATAATAGATATACATTATTTCAGAAATATCTGGTTTTAATAAAGTCCAATTTAAATTTTTAAGTTATGTACATTTTAAAAATCATATGTCAAGTGTAACACTCCTTCCGATTTTATAATTCCCTACAGCTAGAGCTTAATGTCTATGTTGATTGCTTAGATATATTGTGTAGGTATATGAAATATAGATACTCTCTCTGTTATATAAATATTAACATTATTAATGAATCGACCTTAACATAATATTTAACAAGATTAATAGGAACAAATATTATCCCTAGCTCCTATTATTAATATATTGATGAACATAAGCCCAAGTAAACTGAATATATGAAAACAGAAAATAATAAAACATTAGAACCTAGAAGGCTAGAACAATGCCTAAGAATCAAAGATATTAATAATAATAATAAAATATGTTATAATATTAAGTTCTCAATTTCTAATTAAAGACTAATAACTAATAAGTATTAAGTAATAGTTAATGTAGATAAGAACGCAGTGATTTTAAGTGATAAGGATGACTCTCTAGTTTTATTACTCTATGCGCTCTAATGAAATCATTGATAATAAAGATTATCTATGAATGAAACAGAATTTATACCTACCACGGTTATCTACACTAGATAACCGTGATACCTACTGATGCAGTAAACGTACCGTACCGTACTACCGTTGCGAAACGTTGCGCACTTGCTCGATATCATACCACACGCACAACGGCCGGCGGTAATTATATCGTTATTAAAATATAAATTTAGAACGGTATGATATTAAATAATTTTCCGTTTTGGTTAAACGAAATTTTAATCAATAATAATAATATTGTATTGTGTTCGCCTTAACCGTGGTTTCATCATGGTTTAATACGTCTATAAAGTCATTATATTCTATATTTTCTTCTGTCAAATAGTAAATACTCAAATCTACAACGTACATCGCCATCGTGGTTTGCTTGTTGTTTGCATTTCTAGTTTCGTAATTCGTTAATGTTTTTAATAGTGCCGTTCGTATTACGCCGTTCAAATAGCTGTTTACCTATATACTTGTTGGCTATATTGTCTAAGAAACTCGAAAAAGTTCGCGAAGTGCCAAGTAAGAATACAAATAATAATAATGTTATACATATCTATTACCAGTATTACCTAACTATAAACTATTATTACTATTTATCATATATTTTTTAATCTAGTACAATATTTAAAAATATTTTTTTTTATTCAAACCAATATTATGTTTAATACTATCTAGTTATCAATTGTTAGGTAATTAAGTAAATGTTTTTACATCTTAAAAAGCTCATAACTAACTTTAGTTTGAGAAATTAATATTATGGTTCAAATCATTGTTGTGAACGTAAACTTTTTTATGTTGCGTGTGGGTCAGAAAGAGAGAGGAATAACAAATACTATACAAAGATATTCTCTTAATTATTTAATTTGTAGTATACCTACCTAATTTGTTAAAAATTGAATTTTTTAGTATCTGTTCATTTTTTTTCTTTGGCGTCTATAGTTTTGCTAAATATTTAAGAAATCAAAGTATAGGTACTTAATAAGCTTTCTGTTTGATTAATTAATTACATTTGCGTTAAAAATAATTTAAAATATTGGCCAACTATACCTATTATTGCATTTTAACTATAAAATTGTGAATTTTTTTTTCAATATTCAATTATTGTGTCGGGCATTATCTTGTTTTTAGGATGCCTAGACCTTTTTCTAAATTCCATCACCTATCAAACAGAAGTAAAAGAAGGCGTGTGGCCGAAAATAAGGATTGTTCTTATATGTTTGATCATTATAGTTCTTCAGATAGCAATAATTCTTCTAATAATGATAACAATAAACAATTAAATACTTCTAATGAACAGGATGTTATAAATGCACCTATAAATTCACTCAACCAGACACTTTCAAATTTTACTAACCAAAGTATTGACTATGATGAATATGATAAAGTATTATCAAGTACCTCATCTAGTGAACATGATATAATTGATGAAGATGTTTTATTGGACTTTGATTCTAATAATTTATTTCGTAGGCAATCTGTTGACCATTCGATAAATGACGAAAACTCAATTAAAAATTTCTTGCGTGTTTGGGCTGTTAAGCATAATATTACTGCTAGTGCACTATCTGAATTGTTGGTTGGCTTAAAAAAAAATATTGAAAATATAAGTCACATTTTGCCTTCAGATTCAAGAACTTTGCTAAAAACAAGTATTGTTTTTGAAAAAAAAACAGTTGAACCAGGACATTATATTCATTTTGGTTTGGAAAGTCAATTAAAACGCTTGATCTCATCATTTGATTGTAATGTCCATGAATTACATTTATTAATAAATATTGATGGACTACCTTTGTATAAAAGTTCTCCAGGCCAAGCAATTCCTATATTGGTTTCAGTTGTTAATGTCCCTGAACTTAACAAAATAGTTTTTCCCATTGGACTATACTATGGTTTTCAAAAACCTAAAGACATGGATAATTTTTTAACTCCATTTGTATTGGAAATCATAGAATTGTCAGAAAGAGGTATTTTAATTGATAATGACACTAATATGTTAGTTAAAATTCTCGGTTTTGTTTGTGATGCACCTGCTAAAAAAGATATATTGGGCATTAAAGGTCATGGTGGGTATTATTCTTGTACCAGGTGTACCGTTCGAGGTACTACTCTTAATAATAAGCGTGTTTTTACTGATATTAACTGTCCAACTAGAACAAGTGATGACTTTATTAATTGGATAGATCCAAATTATCGACTAGTTGATTCATGTTTGGTGAAAATACCCGGAATTGATTTTGTACATTCAATCATTCTCGACATAATGCATTTGGTGTACTTAGGAGTGATGCGGACCATGCTTTTAACTTGGTATGATGGAGATTTACCTTTTAAGCTATCGCGACTATTAATTCAGAGAATCTCAGATTTTATGTGTAGTGCAAGGTTACCGGTAGAATTTGTAAGAAAACCAAGGGAATTAAAATATCTTTTAAGATGGAAAGCTGTTGAGTATCGGTCATTTTTACTCTATCTTGGTCCAGTTGCTTTAAAAGGCATTTTAAACCAAGAAAAATACAACAATTTTATGACATTAAATGTAGCTATATCTATTTTGTTAAATCAAACCAGTATTCAAGACCATAAATTAAGAGATTATTCAAGAAAACTATTAAGACATTTTGTGCAGTCATTTATGATTTTATATCACCCAAGCTTCATTACTCATAATTTTCATAATTTGATTCATCTAGTCGATGACGCTGACTACTTTGCACCAATAATTCCTATGCTAACATTAGATACTATATCAGCTTTTCCCTTTGAGAATTACCTTCAACAAATAAAAAGAATGACAAGAGGAAAAAATAAACCATTAGAGCAAATAGGAAATAGAATGGCCGAATTGTTAACAGTAAACGCAACACACAATCCTCAGACTTTTCAAAAATACCCTATTTACTCAAAAATGCATTGCAATGGTCCTTTGGTCCTTTCATGTGTTAATCCACAATACTCCAATATACAGTTTAGTGATTTTAAAATCAAAATTAGTTCTCCTGATAATTGTTGTGGTTCAGCTTCTGGTGATATTATAATGGTGGACAATATTTGTTTTTCACAAGCCATGAACAGTTGTGTAATTATTGGTAGAATGTTTCTAAGAAAAAACAATTTTTATACAATTCCATGTGAAAGTTCGTCTATTGGAGTATATGAAGTCGAAAAGTTATCAGAAATGCGAATTTGGCCAGTTCATGAAATTGTTAACAAATATGTATATTTTTCTCACAAAAATGCATTTATTGTATTTCCATTATTACATTCGAATAAATAATTACTTGGTGTTTAAATTATTATTTTATATAAATAAATGTTATTTATAACCTAATCATATTTATTTTCATACTCATAATATTATATTAGAGCTAAATATATATATTATTTTCCGGCCAAGTTACATTGTATAAACTTTTTTGTGATGTGTATAAGAGTATTATATTATCAGATTGTTTTCATAATGTATATAGCAATTATTATGTGTATAATTTATCGTTTTATATGTTTAAACATAATGTATTGAAGTTTAGGTTTTTCTATATAATACAAAAGTTGAATATTTAGTACATCGAAGTCTTCAAATAATTACCTATAGTAGGTAGTTATTATTCTTTATATTTCACTACTAGACTAATATTTATTTTATTAAAATATATGTTTATGATGGCTATAATTTGTTGTCAGCATGTGGTGTTTAATATTATTATATGATAATGAAGATGATGCAGTTGAAAAAAGTCCAGATTTAATACCAAATGGTTGGATAATTAATAAATTAAATTGTTGGTATCCACTGGATTTCAAAATATCTACAATTAAAAAATATGCAAAATCAAAAGAAAACCCCGATTATAATAAGTGGAAAAAATGTAAGATTGACATTATAGAAGAAAATATTGGTAATTTATAAATTTATGCAATCTAGTATGAATGTATTATGCAATGTACATAAATGTAATATTTATATTTTTAGACAATTATGAATATGGATTAAAACTGATGTATAAATTAAATAAGAATTCCAACCTCCATTCAGAAGTTGAAGAAAGAGGCCGTGGACAAAGATTAAAAGTTAAAGCTAAAAGATCATTAGACCAATATTACTCTTCACACTCTGATGAGGATGATATACTTCTCAAAGATAAGCCCACACCATACCCTGCATTCCCTAAGAAACAAAAAAGTAAATTGAATTTTCTAAAAAAAAAACTATTTTATGTTTTTTTTTTTGTTTTTTATTACACTGTCTAAGCTATTTTAGTCTGTATATAATATGTTTCAATCATAGTATTTTATAATACAGTTAATAATAATAATTTTTTTTAACTAGAACAGTCACAATCGTTTGATGAGACCAACAATTATTGTGATAATATTTCTCCACCAAGAAATGAGTTTGACACATCATGTTTTACCAATAAGAAGACATCAGTTCAGTCTAGCAGCAGTACTCCCTTTTCTACTCCTATACCAGATGAACCATCAAAAGATTTGAAAAAATGTAAACTAGCCAAAAAAGTTATACATTCCTGTACTTTTGATATCAAAGATAAAAGTTTATTAGAAGCTATTGGTCATCAACTTTGTAAGCTATCAGGTAACTGCACCAACATCTAATTTGAATACTATTTGATAAATTATATTTATACATACTACAAGAGTAATATTTTAACCCATACATACTATGTTTTTAAAGCTGATATGAATAAAGTAAAGTCAAGTATAAAGTATGTAAAACAAGATGTTTCATCCTTTATTGAAGATCAACCGGCACCTAATCGTCAGACAATAAATACAAATACAAATTCTGAAGAACACTATTTATCATGTTTTCCATTAAAAACCGAAAGTGAACTCTTAGCAATAGAATCAACATTGAAAAATGAAGAATTAAGCTACACAAACAAATTGGTATGTTGTATTTTTTTTTTTTTTTTTTTTATCATTATGGAATAATTGTAGTATATATTGTTTATTGTATATTATATACATTTTATTTTACATAGATATCAACACTAGTTTTTGCCTCTGAAGGAAAAAATATTTCCAAAGTCACTTATAGTATCTTAAAAATAATGTTTTCTGATGAGCTCCTCAAGTATTACAGCTGGAAAGGTCAAAAAAATAAAAAACCATTTTCAGAGTTTAGAATTTGTAAAGTCATTATAGGTAGGTATCTTTTTATTTTTTCATTAGATGATATTATTGTTATTATGCCAATAATATATTGTATAGAGTATTGTTTAAATATGGTATTTTATATATTGATGATGAAATAGTTATGATTTAATTGTTATTATTTAAAGGTGCTGTTAGACAAAAATTTCCTGAACAAATAAAAGATATCAGAAATGATATTATCAATAGTATTATGTCATGGCTGGCACAGGCACCAACAAGGATTGCAAAGTAATAATAACCTAGTCTTTAATTGTTAGAAAATTGAAAATATAATTATTATTGAAGAAACATTAATATATGATTTATAAGCTAATATGTTTTTTCTTAACACTAAAAAGTTGTTGATCGACAAAGTTGGTTTATGTTAACATTTTCAAAAAGTTTAGATCATTATTACACAGATTAAAATAATTCCTAAATAATGAGATACCTAATTAGTAAATTATTATTTTTTATTTAATATGAAAAATAACAAATTGCAAATAATTGATTTTAAATGAGATACTTTGTTTTGATGATATTGCAAGCACTGGTTATTTAAATTTGTATGTGTAGGTATATACAAATAATATGAATTTGATGTTTTTTAGAACTATTTAAAACTTTGAAGCGTTGATTATGTTGACAAAAATTATTAGGTATAATTAACATTATAAAGATTGATAAAAACCACTTTTTATGTTTATTAATTATTATTTAGCGCATAAGTTATACAATAAACTTAAACAATGTATAACCGATACAGGAATATAAATAGTAAAATATTTTAAACCTTAAAATGATCCTCATTGTTCTGTATTTTTACAGCAAAGAAAAACAAAAAAAAAAGAAAGAAATTGCAGATTATCATCACGATGATGATGATGATGGCGACAATAATATTGCAAATGATAAAAATATCACTATAACATAATATTATTTTACATTACAATTAAAACAAAAAAAAATAACAGACATACCTATACAAGTAATTTTTTTTCGATTTTATACATTTTAATTTTTATACTATTATGAAATAATAATATACATTTATATAAAACGTATCATTATATTTCTTATAAAATTTAATTGTATATTTATGAATTTTAGTTTTAAAAAATGAATCATTTTAACAATTTTTCTTTTATTATATTATATTATATTACTATAATACATATTATAAATTTATAAAAATGTATATTGTATATTAATTTAAGTAAAAAAGAAAAAATAACGGACATATATCTACAAGTATTTTTTTTTCAATTATATATCTTAACTTTTATAGTATTATGAAATATATAAGTTTATATAAAACGTATTATTATATTTCCTATAAAATGTAATTGTATACCTATTTATGAATTTTAGTTTAAAAAAATGAATCATTTTAACAATTTTTCTTTTATATATTATAACTAAAATACATATTATGCTTATAAAAATGTGTATATCAAAAACAGAAGTAATTTTTTATTAATATATATTGTATACCATTATAAAACACACATTTTATACATATTATTATATTTCTTAAGTATATTGTGTATTTATTAATTTAAAATTTAAAAAAAAAAAACGAAAAAGTCTTATAAAAATTTTCCTTTTATATATTATTACTATATAATAATAATACATATTATATTTATAAGCATTTATATTGTATTATAACCATTGTATATATAATGTATTACAACTATATATATTTTAGTCATTACATTTCTTAACATTTATATATATTATTATATTTTTTAACCAGAGCAATAAAAAGATTTTTTTAAAACATATTTATTATTAAATACCTAACCTACCTATAGCTATTTTCAGTTATTATAATGATATAATGAATTTATTATATTAAAAATATATTTAAATGGTGTTTCTAACGGAATAAAAATATTATAAAAACATCAAAATAGTACTTAAAAAATGTTTAATTGATTTGAAAAAAATGTTTTTATGATATTTTATTATCAAAATTACATTAGAAAAAAAATGTTTAAAAAATATTTAAAATTTGTTTTTTTAATATTGTATTTTAAATGAAAAGTTGGCCATTATAACATTTTATAAATATTTTTGAATGCAATTTAAAACATATTTTTAATCTTTTTTAAAACATTAAAAAAATATTTTTTTGTTACTTGGGACATAGATCTATTGGTATGAAACCTTGTGAAGTAAATAAATCTAACGAAGACCTTGTTCTACACAAATTATTTTCTACAAAAAACAAACCTAAATCAAAAATAAAATTTAGTGTGGGTGATAGAGTAAGAATAAAAGCTTATAAAAAAACATTTGGTAATAAATATAGTAATAATTGGACAAGAGAAATATTTATAGTTAATGAAATTTTAAACACAAATCCTATAACCTATAAAATTATAGATTTAAATAATGAAGAGGTTGAAGGGAGTTTTTATAACGAAGAGATGCAAAAAACAAAATTTTAATGTTTGAATTGTAGAAAAGCTGCCCTGCAGATCTGAAGGGCAGCTTTTCATATAATAATAAATCTTTAGTTCTTTCTGATCGAAATTATTCTATTGTGGATTCCATTATATAATAAAAAAGAAATATTAATTACTGAAAATTTATTAGAATTTATGGGATTTTTAAATAATAACGCGTCCGGAATTTCCGGACGCGTTAAATATAGAAAAAAATTCATAATTTTATAGAATTTTTAAATAATAATTTTGTTCTTTCTAATCGAAATTATTCTATTAAAAAAAATTAATCATTTATTTATGATTTCAAAAATCATAAATAAAAACATAAACAATTTCGTTTAATTGTAACCGTATGGTATTGTATCATAATCTGTTAATATTATTCTTTTATCATAACCAAACGAGAATTTTTTTGTAACTTTTTTATTAACTATAGTTTTAGTAAGTGTATCACGTGTTATTTGATTATATTCTAGTTCTATATTATTATCTTTATTTTTTTGTTCAATTAATTTTATCATTGATTCACCGTTAAGTTTTAACAAATTTTGATAATTCAAAGTAAACCCCTTTACAACTGTTTTAAATTTATTATTGTTTGTTTTATAATAATAACTTTTAGGACCCGTCGATGCCCAATCTGTTATATATACATTTTCACCTAATTCATCAGTCCATTCTCCCAACATTGTTCCTGTTGTAACTTTATTATAACCGTTATCAATATAGAAAATAGAATCTGTATCAAAATAAACTACAGCTCTACCTAATTTATCTAACATTTCATATAATCTTAATCTCGCACTAGAGGTTGTAAATAAAGCTATTAAAATATTTGTATTATGAAAATTTTCAACGTAATAATCTTTATAATTATAACACATTTGTATCATATTGTCGTTTAATAATTTTATATTTATATTTTCTAATCTATCGTCTAATAATATCTTATAGAATCGCTGTGGGTCTGTAACAAACTCAGTTTTTTTCATATTTTGTCTTTGTCCAAATTTTCCCCATAAACTATTTAAACACAGTTTTGCTACAGCTCGTCTACCAGGATTATCACCTAACTTATCTTTATCTAATAAAATACCCATTTTATCGAAAATTGCTTTTATATACTCATCATTAGAACTATAATTATGTTTTGAACTTTCTAATTTTATTTTCATAAATGTATCAATACAGGGCGATTTTTTTATCATGAACCACTCATTATTTCAAAAAGTATCAATGTTTTTGAAAATATTTTTTTACAAAGTTTCATGTTGTTAAAAAAACAACGTTTTTATAAAAAAATTATATTTTTTAATATTTTTTATCCTTATAATTTTTTAAGTTTTTTACTTTTTTGAATGGCAACCTAGAGTTTTAATTTCATATTCCAAAGCAGAATATTTTTCTAAGTATTTTGATACGTAAAAGTCGAATTTTGGACGAGTAGTTTATGAGTTATAAGTATTTAAAGTTTAGATTGGCGGAGTGGAGTGGTACGGGGTTACCCCGCAAAATGTTTGTCCACTACTCCGCTTGTCTAAACTTTAAATACTTATAACTCATGAACTACTCGTCCAAAATTCGATTTTTACGTATCAAAATACTTAGAAAAATATTCTGCTTTGGAATATGAAATTAAAACTGTAGGTTGCCATTCAAAAAAGTAAAAAACTTAAAAAATTATAAGGATAAAAAATATTAAAAAATATAATTTTTTCATAAAAACGTTGTTTTTTTAACAATATGAAACTTTGTAAAAAAATATTTTAAAAAACATTGATACTTTTTGAAATAATGAGTGGTTCATGATAAAAAAATCACCCTGTATAATCTTTAAATAAATCCGTTGTTTTTTCTTTAAAATTCCATACTTCATAAATTTTTGTTATAATGTAACCTTTTTCCAAAGCTTTATTAACTTCGTCTGTTGTCCATGTTCCTATAAATTGCCTTTCATTTTGAGAATGATTACATTTTTGATTTTGATCTACAGAACATTTATAACATAATGGAAATAATAATTTTTCATTTTTTTCCATTTTTATTTTTACTGGAAGTACAGGGTGATAAAGATTTTTTGGAGGTAAAATTTTACATTTAATTAATCCAAACCAATTTTTATCATATACTTTTGGTTTCAATATTTTTTCAGGATGTCCAACAGGATAATAATCATAATAATTCACAGTTGGATATAAACTACACACATCAATATAACGCATTTTTGTATTTTTTACTCTTAATTTTGTAGCATTTGTTCTACCTCCAAAGAAAGCGTCTCTTGGATTAATAGGTTCAGCTATATCAGCTTTTTCCATTTTTTTGTATGTATTACTATTTATCCAATCACATTCCCATTGTTCAACAAGATTATAACCGGCTTTTTTTATTGATGTACTTCTTTCAATTGTTTTTTCATACAAATCTTCCATTGTAGCATGATTTATATTATTTATAGTTTCTCTATCTTTATAACATTTAGTACAACCGTGCCAAAAACATCCATGATATTGATAAACTGTTTTTGATTTATTATCAAATCCGTCTACTTTAGCTCCTGCTATTTTTTTTTCACCGCCATTTAATGCATGTAAGATATTTTTATTATTAAAATGTTTTAACCACGTTATCGATTGTTTTGAATATTTTTCATTTTTTTCTTTATCAAAAACAGCTATAGTATCTTGTAACAAATATTTTGATTTATAAATAGACATACAAACACCTGCTATAGTCGTATATTGAAAAGGATCTATATTGGCTATTTCCAAAAACTGTTTTCTGAATTCTAAACAACTTCTTCGTAAAATATCTACATCTGAATTACAGTAAGACTCTAATTCTTCTTTAAAATTAAATATATAATTTTCCTTAATTTTACTATCATACCATTTTTCAAATTCTTGTTTATTCTCTGTTTTCATTGTCTTATATCCGTAATATTCTTTATCAGGTAATACGCCTATATAATCTTTATTTTCCACTGTATTAAAGAAATGTGGGAAGTAACCTTTTTTCAACTCTTTAATACCAAAAGTTTTGGGAAAACTACTAAGTGGAGCTTGAATAAAATTACTACTATCTTTTATTTTTATATTTAAATATTTAATTTCTAATAACATTAGTTTTGTACCACTATAAATTGTAAATGGTTTTAGAGTGTTATCAACCAAGTATTTTAATATAAATTGTGAATCGTATCCTTTTGCGTAATGAGCTATGAATGTATAACCCTTATATTTAGAGGATATTATATGCTTACAAAATTCTTCGTTTGTATCAAACATAATTTTATTTCCATCAAAATCATGTGCAATTATTTTATTTGCGATATGAGTTCCTGTTTCTTGTTGAGCTTCATAATCAAAAAACATATATTTTTCTGTGTAAGTACAATCTTGATATTTTTTACTACCTTTATAACATTTATAACAATCATCACGATCAATACATTTACCTCCTTTTGATATTCTAGGTTGCATATAACATTGGTGTTCATTTATTTTCACTTCTTGTTTACAATTTCTACATTCACTATATCCACATAAATGTTCCTTATTTCTTAATTCTATTTTATTACATTCAATACATTTGTAAACATATTCACATATATTATTATGATTATCTAAACATTCTTGATTAAAACAATATCTATTACATTTTTCACAATATATTCTATTTTTCGTACTACATAAATGTTCAAATCTCGTACCAAAATCTGTACATAATTTACATACATTGTATTCTTTAACACATTTATGTTTATCTTTATTTTTATATGGTTTATCACACTTTTCACAATAATAAGACGATCCGTAGAATCCTTTAGCTGATGTAATAACATCAAAATGATTACCATTTTTATACAAATAAATTTTAGTTTTTTTATCATCGCCCTTATAAATTAAAGTATTTAAATTTTCAGCACAAATAACATTTATTTGTATATTTAGTGCAACTTCCACATTCTTAATATCATTTAATGTAAAACCTTCTTCGTTATATTCTGTTAACATATTACATAATTCTAATGCTAAATCTTTTTGAATTTTTCTACCCATCTTCAATTGCTTAATTTTATTGGAATCTAATTCATGTCCTAAAATATTATTTGTTTGAGTAGATATTGCAACAACAATAGCTCTGGGACAACATAAATTATCATTGTTCTTAATCTGAATAATACTATTTTTCGTTTTTATATTTTCTGATAAATTTATTATTTTAGTTCGATTTGAACCTCTTGGTATTTTTACTAATTGAACTTGAAAAGTAGTTTCTGTAATATCAATTGTTTCAGCTGAAGTTAATATTTTACCAATTGATTGTTTTAAGTTTGATAAAAAATTTTCAGATTTCATTCCAGTAGATATAGTATTATTTAAATTTGGATTCATTACTATAATATTTATTTGATCACCTTTTTCGTAATTTGAATTTTTTTGGACAAGTTTTAACATCTCCTCTAGAGCTTTATGTGTATAATCAATTTTGTATTTTGTATTACTTAGTTTAAGATCTTTTATTAAAGTTTCTCTAAAAGAAATTTTATATTCAGCATTATGTATCTTAAATTTCTTCTGCACTTGTTTATTCAATTGAATTACTTCTATCAAATCAAAAACCTCTGGTGTTTTTTCTAATGAACTATTAAAATAATTTTCTTCAGTGAAAAATGTTTTTTCTAACTTCTGAAACGGATTATTGTTTAATGAACTATTATCAGTCTTGAAAATATCTCCTTTAAATTTACGAAAAGGTTGTTGCTTTCTTTTATTTACGATGTTTGTTATTAAATTTTCTTTATTAAGTTTGTAAATTGATCTTATATCATAATCTCTTGCTAATGACTTAAGCTCAGAGATTTTTAAATCACGAATTGTACGACCTTTCCTAATTTTTGATATAAGATCAATTTTTTTAAGGGTACTATATCCCTTAAGTTTATTCTCTTTTGCTATTGACTTAAGCTCAGAGACTTTCATATTTTCTAATATTCTTATAGAATTTATGTTTGCCATTGTTTATTATAATTTTTATTTTTTTTTTTTAAATAAGATATTCAATTTCTTTTGAAAGATTTTGCATTTGAGGATTTTATTTCATTTTGTGATCTTTTTATGAATAAATTTATTTTACTGATATTTTTATGATTAATTACAGTTTACTGATCTTTTTATGTTTTATTTCATTTTGTGTTCTATTTCTGATTAATTACAGTTTACTGATCTTTTTATGATTTATTTCATTTTGTGTTCTATTTCTGATTAATTACAGTTTACTGATCTTTTTATGTTTAATTACATTTTACTGATCTTTTTATGATTTATTTCATTTTGTGTTCTATTTCTGATAAAGCGAGCGTTTCTGATAAAGTTTACATTTTCTGATGATTTTCTGATGAAAATCAATCTTGTGATCTTTTCCTGATATTTTTAGGAAAAGTGTGCTCAAGTGCCCCACTTACTACTGGCATGGTTAGAATTTGCGGTGATTTTAAAATAACAATAAATCCGGTATTAGAAGGGACTGAATACCCTCTTCCAAAAATAGAACATTTATATGCAAATATTAGTGGTTCAAAATATTTTTCGAAAATAGATTTAAAAGACGCATACCAACAAATGGTTATTAAAGAATCTGATCGCAAATATACCACTATTAACACACATAAAGGTTTATTTAGCTATACACGCAACCCTTTTGGAATAAAGTCGTCAGCAGGGAGTTTCAAAAAGCTATGGAAACTTCAACAGCAGGTCTTGAGGGCATAGGTATATTCCAAGACGACATTATTGTTGCAGGTTCCACTATCACAGAGAACAATGCTCGTTTAGACAAATTACTAAATGTATTGTCAAATGCAGGTTTAAGAGTAAAGTTGAATAAATGCAAATTTATGCAAAAGTCAATTGAATATTTGGGTCACAGGTTAGATGAAAATAGTTTACACACACTAACAAAACACACAGATGTTATAAACGATGCCATTGTCCCAGAAAATAAAACATTGCTAAAATCATTTTTAGGTTTAGTTACGTATTATATAAAATTTATTCCAAACGCTGCAAATATTTTAAAACCATTGTACACTCTTTTACGTAACGGCAGTGAATGGAATTGGACACCAAAATGTGACCAAGCATTCAATAAAGTCAAACAAATTTTAATTTCGAAACCTGTATTGGCACATTATGATCATAATATTCCGATTAAACTCGTTGTAGACTCATCATCTTATGCACTAGGCGCAGTTCTTTCCCATGTGTACCTAGATCGTACTGAAAAACCTATAGAATATGCATCAAGAGTTCTATCTGAGTCAGAATGTAAATTTCCACAAATTGAAAAAGAAGCTTTAGCAATTATTTACGGGGTTACGAAATTTTATGACTATTTATATGGTAGGCATTTTCTATTAGAAACCGACCATAAACCGTTAATATATATTTTCGGTGATAAGAAAGGTATCCCAATTTACGCGGCTAATAGATTACAACGATGGGCCTATGTTTTATCATCATTCGATTTCGACATAAAATATGTAAAATCCGAAGATAATACAGCCGATTTTTTATCACGAATAAAAAGTTCAAAATTAAAAATTGAAAATCATAATGAAGAATGTATTAGTCTTAATTTTATTCACGAACAATCACCTTTCACATTAGACTGGTCTAAAATAAAAATTGAAACAAGTAGAGACACAATTCTCGCCAAAGTATTAAACGCAGTCAAAACAGGAGAATGGAATAGTGATTTTTCTAAAAATTTAGAACTTAATTCATATAATTTACGAAAAACTCAAATTGCAGTGGAACAGGGATGTCTATTATGGGGTTACCGTGTTATTATACCAGCTAAATTTCGAAATAATATACTCAAGGAACTTCATTCGTGTCATATGGGTTCTTCCAGTATGAAAAGTTTAGCGAGATCATACTTTTGGTGGCCAGGAATGGACAAAGAAATCGAAAATATCACACAAAGTTGCGACAATTGTATTAATGTCAGGCAAAATCCGCCAAAATCTGTAACATCACCTTGGAAATGGCCAGAAAAACCGTGGACTAGAGTGCATTGCGATTTTCTTGGTCCATTTCAAAATAAATATTTTTTTGTCATTGTTGACGCAACCACAAAATGGTTAGAAGTATTTCAAATAAATTCTATGACAGCAGAAATTGTTATTCAAAAATTTTCAGAAACGATAGCACGATTTGGAATTCCAAAAACAATTACATCAGATGGTGCAAAATGTTTCACTGGTTTTGAATTTCAAGCATATTGCAAAAATCTAGGTATAAGGCATATGACAGGCGCTCCATTTCACCCAGAATCAAACGGCTGTGCGGAATCAGCAGTCAAAACAATAAAAAATTTTTTTTAAAAATGCTCGTCTGCACAATTCCAATTAAATAAATTTCTTTTGATGTATCGTAATACACCTCATTCAACAACACGAGAAACGCCAGCTAAACTAATGTTAGGTCGATCAACACGTTTACAATTTGACGCGTTAATGCCGAATACAAGTGAAGTGGTTATTGAACGACAAATATCACAAATAAACAATGGTGGTAATAGGATAGTATCATTCAATACAGGTGATAATGTTTTAGCTAGAGATTATAGGAATAATAACAATAAATGGCAAAAGGGTAAAATTATCAAATCCATTAGTTGTAATACACACGATGTAGAGCTCGATGACGGAACTATTTGGAAGAGACACAATGATCAATTACTCATTGATAAATCGCTGACACCAGCGAATAATTCAATTTCACTTACACCCACTAGACAAATAAATGAAAATACTGAAAATATCGAAACCGTAGGTGCAAAACAAAATCCTGATACTGGATACTGTACCGCGTAGTTTGTGTGCCGCGAACAACGGACGCGACCAAGTCCGCGATAAAAATACTACCGCGATCGAATACCGAATGTACCGAATACCGACCGAATAGTAGATCCATTTTTTGACCGTGGCACCGAGTACCAGAATTTTGTGTAGTGCGTTACCGACACCATCACCCCGTGGAACACTTCACCGTCTTGTTCAACAAGCCTGTTCAGCGTCCAAATCCAGCAGTCGCCATCACGGTTTTATATACAATTTTATTATTTATACATATTTATATTTTCCTATGTTTTGTTTTATCTTATTATTGTTAGTAATAATTTTAGTGTTAGTTATTTATTAGAATTTCCACTTGCTGGCCAGCACTATTTTTCTGTGCCCCCATACCATTTACGTAACTGATTTTGTTAATAGTAGTCCGTCGATTCATATCACGGCAAACTTAAGTACCGGTTGTTATTTGATTTCGTTAAAAAACCTATAGCGAACCTTTTATACAGTCCACTTATACCAAACATCCAAACAATAATAATAAATAAAACACCCAGACCAATTAGATCTAGAAAACCACCTCAGCGATATTCTCCAAGTGATTATAATTAATGTAATTAAACTTACTAACACACTAACATAGCGATTAAGCAATACACAAAATACTACTTATATACATATATTTTTTTTTTTTATGGAAAAAGATGTTGCATATTCAGCATTTATATTATATGATGATATTACACCTATACTGTTTATACTAACAATAATCATAAGTATCATATTACGATCGGTGGGGACTGTCCATCGGTTATTAGCGAGTAGAAATATATTGTACGTCATTACGATTTATACTGTCAACAATAAATGTCTATATAATACGTTTATGTTATTATTTATATTTATAATACATAACATTTTTAATATGAAATATACCTATAATTATTTCAGTAGAATAGTAAAATATTTTTATGATGTGCATTATTTTATTATCCAATTAATATTTTATAATTTTTTTTTCACTTCACTGTGTGTATAATAACTTATATAATATATATACCTATATATATATTATACATGGTATTACTGCCAATATTTAGATAATATTAGAGTTTTAAATTTATAAGTAGCTGATTATATTTTTTTTATAATAACTAACTAATAATTATAATAATAATTCTTTATTCATGGAAAAAATTCCAAATACTAAATAAAATATGACAGAAGTTTATACATGTATATGTAACAAATAATTTTATATTAGTAATAGGTTTATAGAAAGAATCAGAGATAACTTAAAATAATACATACATATTAAATAAATATGTTTATTTTAAAATATAATGTGATAGGTATGAATAACATAATTAATTATGAGAATAATATAGACTATAGAGTAATAAAAAAAAATACAATATAGAGCAAAATTGAGTAAGAGAAAGAAGAAAATGTCTAATAATAAGATTGCCTAAATAGCAATACTAATATTTTTCATTTTTATTTTTAAATTTAAACATAAAAATCAACATAGGAATTATGGCAAGTAAATGAACAATACAAAGACATGTTAAAGAAGAGCTAGAGTCTATACTTGGATTTGACACTTATAATAATACTAAACTAGTACAATTTAGACCAGATGACATGCAAATAGATAATAACATTACAGAAGAAACTATTCCTGGAAACTATGTTCAAGAACTTTTAAGTGATAGTCCTCAGTTAAATCCTGATCACACATTATTCAAAGTATAAATGCAGCATATTATTTAATAATTATTTGTAAACGTTAAAATTTATAAGAGCTTACATTATATATTTTAGGTTTCTGAAAATATATTTACCTTATCAAATAAACCAACTGATGTTCTTGATGAATTTAAACATAATTTAATCAAATGGGTAACAGACTTTAATATTTGCCGAAATGCATTGGATGGTTTATTGGAAGTTTTAAGAAAAGTGCCAGTATTATCAAAACTCCCCAAAGATTCTCGTACTATACTGCAAACAAGAACAATGAATGAGACAGAAAATTTAACCATGATAAAACCAGGTCAATATTACCATTTTGGCTTGACTAATGCAATTCAAAATCATTTAAAAAAAAATTCCAAAAATAATATTGATATTATTAAAATTGTTATTGGTATTGACGGTTTACCAATCGCAAAAAGTAGTTCAAGCCAGCTATGGCCAATTTTAGGATACATACGCCCTGATCGCAACTCAGTGTTTCCAATTGGAATTTACTGGGGCTACCAGAAGCCACATGATTCAAATGATTATCTAAAACAATTTGTGTCAGAAGCTAAATTATTATTAACAAATGGTATCAATATAAATGGATTAGATGTGAAAGTGATTATAGATGGGTTTTCTCTAGATTCGCCAGCAAAATCGTTTGTACTTAAAATAAAAGGACACACAGGTTTTGATTCATGTACGCGATGTTTGGAAGAAGGTGAATACTTGAAAAATCGAACATGTTTTCCATTTACCAATAGTAGTTTAATAAAACGTACACATAATGACTATGTCACCAGAAAATATGAAGAACATCATACTGGAAATATAATTTCTATATTATCTGGTTTACCAAATATTGATATTGTTGATACATTTGCATTGGACTATATGCATCTTGTTTGTCTTGGCGTTGTAAAAAAGTTAATCCATGTGTGGCTTGATAAAGGTCCTTTAAATGTAAGAATACAAAGTTCTGTATCAAAAAAAATATCAGAACAACTTATGTCTTTGAAATCAAGTATACCTTGTGAATTTGCATGTGTAGTGATCACGTCGCCTACAGGTATCAGTAGTCAAGGATGATGTTTGGAAGGTGACTCTTGAGTTAATTACACAACGTAGAATTCTTCTTAATTAGATTAATTGGTTATTTATTGTGGTAAAACATATATTTATTTATAACATGAACGCTGAATGTAAGTTAAGTATTCTGAATGATAGAATAAATTCGGTATGATTCGAATATTTTCTAAGTTCAAAATATTGTTTATAAGAAATTTTCTAAGTCCAATGAATTAAATTAAACAACAGACTGGCGTGAAGGTGCTCTGGCTAGTCTGGTCAAGTCGCGTCTGAATACAGGCCGTTTCGGGGTCCCTTATATAGTGCTACCCTCTACTCCCCATAGTCTACTCGTTCTTGTCGCTGTTCTCACGGATGTGGTATAATTATCTAGACTGACGGAAATGTTACTCGCCCACATACAAGCCAAATGTGCATCCCGTGCAGCTGCAGACCTTAGCGATTGATATTATAATTAACATTAAGAGTATATATTATAATATTACATTTAAACATTTGGTTCTTTGAACTTTTGTAATGATGCATAAAACTACGCCTTGTGCACCCTTATTGAGGACATTTTTATAGTCGTCTGTTCCCATGATTTAGTATGTCCCTAATTTTAATGATTTCCAGAAATGCTGTCTCTCCTACATTTACAAGGATCGTCGCACCCTTCCCTAGATTGATGCGGCTGGTACCTAGTTGACCGTGAACTATGTAATGCGGGACGCTAGTCCATAGCACCTCCCCTCTAAAAAATTGATTTATGTTTTTAAAGACAGAAATCAATCAATCTATGCACAATATAGTTATTTTACATTAATATTTTCACAAGTTCAAACAACTTGTTTACAATACAATTTTCATTAATTCCATATTTTATGTTTTACATTCAATATTACATATGCATAAAGCATTTACAATTATATATTATTACATTTCATGTTTGTCATTTTTGATTACAATAGTATTTTTATTAGTACAATAAAATATATATTTTCGTATTACAATAAGTCTATGATTTAGTTATTACATTAAAATATATAGTTAGTATTACAATATATATATATTTCCTTTAATATGTTAGTATATTTGGTTAGTGTTAGTTTTTATATTAAGTGTTACTCACCCTTTTATATAATATTAATTCCCATAATTTCATATAATTAAATTAAAAACATATCATTCCCATATGTTTTCTTATTTCTATGTGAATATAAAGTGATTAAATAATACATTTTTTTTTTTTTTTTTTTTATAATTAATTGATTAATATAATATGAATATCTTATGTCTAATATCATCCCTCACCACTTTATTATTTCTATGTTATTTACTTAAAGAGTTCTTTATCATTATCATTATTAAATTCATTATTAAATTTCTTATATCTATATTATATATATTATTGTCATTTATTTTATTTGTCATTTTGTTTATTTACTTTATTTATAAACTATTGTTTATTTTAGTGGATTATCACCCATTCAATCTTTGATGCGCGACTCAAAAACTTATATGTAAAAAAAGTTTTTCAAGACGAACACCATGGTCGAATCGATTGTTATTATTTTGATTTTTAATTACCGTTGTGATTTTATCTTTCTCGTGTAGTTCAGATTATAATCATTTTATGTATTTTTATATAGTATTTTTAACATGTGAACCACTAGAAGTCACAACTATTATTATTCAAATATTCAAAATTCATAATCAGACTTCTAATTGTTCAACTGTCTCTGTTACTCTTTCGTGTAGATATATGCCCAAGTTAAATTACAAGAATCAAACACAGATCCATTCTGATTATAAGATCTCTGTTAGAATTCTCATAATTCGTAATGACTGTACTAATATTCTCTTTTATAGCAGAAATTTAAATATTATATTTAATGATTTTACTAAATTACTTATACTTATTAAAAAAATTTAAATTTTATATATATTTAAATTCATTTTTTAAAATTAATCTAAATTAAACTTTATATTAATATTTATTAACTTTTGTAGTAGTATTTTTTCCTTTTGTGTATTTACTTTACATTGAACCCTTACGTATTTTTATTTTATTTTTTAAAATGTCTTATTAGATTATCGTATTTCACTTTCCTTACCATAAAATCAAAAATACATTTTGTCAATTTTACATCAGTTCTCGGATCGTGAGCATACGTTAATCTATGTTTTTTATTACAAACCATCCCGTGTGTTTCCTCTAAATTCAATAGTCTTCCTGTTTTTTTGAATGTACCTATTTCGTACTCGAAGATTGTCCTTTTTGTATTTAAATTTTCTAACAATATTGAATTTAGTGTCATAACACGTTATGTTTAATACTGGGAATCTGTTTATGTCTAATCTTTTTAAGACGTTTAAATCCGAATTTCCGTTCCAAAATACTACTACACTAGTTGTGTCTCCTTTTGTGATGTAATTTTCAATAAATGACGGACTTAGGTTGTTTAGAGTTGATCTTAAACTTTTGTCTAGTTGTTCTAGGCAAGCTTTTTGCAGTACTTCTTTGCATTTAAATATTCTTTTTATCTCCTTCTTGGCCAACAGTAGTTCATGATTTTTCATTGGTCGTATTTCGTCATGAAGTGGCAAGAGGAGTGGTCTCCCTTCAAGTTTGCGTACCTTGCACTTGTCCAAACTGTTTGATATCGCTCCTGATATCAACACCATACTCGTCCTATTCACCATTGAAAACTCAAAGTCCATTATCACGAACTTGTGTGACTTTTTTCTGTTACAATAAAGTTTCTCTGTATAAGTTATTTTAAATTTTAAATTTTAAATTTAAAAATTATGTTTCATAAAATAATGGCTTATATTCTAGTTATTATTTACTTAATCTATATTTTGGTTTTATAATTCTAAATTTATAATTATTATTTTTACTTAGGTATTATTTCTTCTACTGATATTTAACATTTTATCATTGGTGGATCGTTTTTTACTTTTTTATTTTCCATAAGTGGACTCACATTTGTATGTCCTTTTATTTCTGCACATGGTGTTTCCATATAGAATTTACTGTTATTTCTTGGTTCTCTATCTGTTCTGTAACGTGATTGTCTATATGTTTCCCAATTACCCCATCTACATTTATATGTTAAATATATGAATAATATTAACATCATAGAAAATAGTACTGATCCGATCGTTATATATATTAAATACAAATGTTTATTGTCATTTACTTCGTGACCTGATTGTCTTAAAATTTCTTCGTCTATCAACCCTTCTACTTCATTTAACGATTTAGCCATGGTATGCACGCTATCTAATTTATTTGTGTCATAAGTAAATTTCATGTCTGGTAGGTTTTTTATTTTATCAGGTATCTCGAATGTCAACTTTCCCGCACCTATTTGTGGTATGAAATTAACGTAATATTTTGATCTTATGTCTCTAGTAGGATTTAAAATAATGTTTTCACCATAAGCTCTACAATTTTGGTTTAATTTAATTAACCCTTGATTTTTAATTTTAACTATATATGGTTCGTTTATCCCTTGACAAGCAATTGTTAAAGTTTCCCCGTTCGTTGTGTATATCCAATGGAAAATAAAGTTCATGAACGGTTTATTGGCTTCATTAACTGTCATAACTATGTGTATGACAAAGAACCTTGTACAAATATAAATTTAGAGCCAAAACTAACTGGTGAGGTGTTAGGCAATACAGTAGTCAATGTTTTAAAAGACATGTCACTGAATTTGGATGACTGTATTGGAATTGCGACTGATGGATGTGCTGTAATGATATCTGTAATAAGAGGTGCTGTTCAACACATTCAAAAGAGCTGTGTCAACGCTGTTCATAGTCCTTGCTCTAACCATGCTTTAAATTTGTCAATCTCAAAATCATCCAATGTACAATTAGTAAGAAATTTCATGGGCATCATTAAAGAAGTTTTATCATTTTTCAATTTATCTTCAAAACACAATTTTATTTTGAAAAATAATCTCAAAGGTCAAAAAAGATCAATTACTTCTTTATGTGAGACTAGATGGATTGAGCGGCACGATAGCATATTTGAATTTCAAACAAACCTCAAAGAAATAGTTGATAGTCTTGTAAACATTTCAGAATGGGACGACCATGTTTCATCATCAAAAGCCAAAACTTTGATTTTTTCCATATGTAATTGTGAGTTTATAATGACATTATATACGGTTTCAAGTATATTAAGCATTACTTCAGCAGCTAGTAAAGTATTACAAAGTGTGACACAAGATGTTGCTTCTGCTACTAATTGTATAAATGACATTATAAAGACCCTTAACGACAAACGCACTAATTGTGATGTGCATTTTGAAAAAATATTTGAAGAAAGCAAAAATGTAATGATTGAGTTAGATGTAGAAATGAAGCAACCAAGAATTGTAAAAAAACAAAATCAAAGGTGTAATACACCAGCCAATTCTATTGAAGAATATTACCGTCGAATATTATTTATACCTATTATTGACAATGTGTTAGAAGATATCAAACACCGTTTCTTGGATGAGAAAAACAAAACAATTTTTTTACTAATGCAACTCATTCCATCTAACACAATTAAGATGTCTTCTGAAACTAGTGATGAATTAATGAAAACAGTCGGTGACCAGTATACATTCCTTGATTTTAATACATTAATGTTCAGAGGTGAGTTAGAATTATGGAAGACTAAATGGACCACACAAAAGAATGAAGGTACTTAATTTAACACTAATTATATTGTATTTTATAAACAATTAAAGTTTTCATTCAATTTTGTTTGTATAGGATTAAATATTCCAAATGAAGTGTTTTCGGCTTTTGATGAATGTTCTGACACATTTTTCCCAAGCATAAAAAAATTATTATTGGTCTTGGGTACACTTCCTGTCAGTGTTGCTACTGCAGAACGTAGTTTTTCCACTCTTAGAAGGTTGTATACAAATTTTAATTTATTTAATGAATCCAAACATGTTAAATATTTGTTTTATGAACATTAATTTTTGTATTTTTAACATGTTTGATTTATAGTCAAATGTAGGTTTATTTATTTTTTTTGACAGTGCATTTTTATTTTATTTTACTATAAGTGCTATTTTTTTGCTAATACTTGATAGTTGATTAGTACAACTATAAAACAAATTTAGTATCTTATATTAAATTTATAATTTAAACATAATTGCATGTTAAACACAGTATTCATAAAATTAATAAATCTATAACTGCGCTTAATGAATGTAATAACAATATTTTACAATAGGTACTAAATAGTATGCTTAATCCTTTTGCTAATTTGCTTTAATTTTAAAGTATGTTTCTTCTTTATTTGGATTGCTTTTTAGGTTGAAAACTTGGATAAGAAGTGAAATGGGCCAAAGTAGATTGACAGGTTTGGCGCTTTTACATATACATAGGCAGCTTCAATTAAGCGTTGACAAAATAATAGACCGCTTTGCTAAAAATAAAAGAATTTTAGATTTTGTTTTATAAACTACTTATATTTAACTATTAATCAATAAAATAAATTTGTATACTATGATGACTATGACAATTTGTTTTTAATATTGTAACATTTCAGTGACACAAATATTTTATAGATAGGAGACTATTATAGTTCTAAATTACAAAAGTTGAAAAAAAAATGGTTCATCACTCAGTATCTGAATCCCATATTCTCATGTAAATTAATATTTATTTTTTTATTATTTCGCCCCCCCCCCCCCCCCCCCCCATAGCCAAGGTCTGGAGACGCCCCTGATATCCATACATTTACATATTTTAATTTATGAAAAACGTTTTTCGATAATATCACTATTCCTGTTTCACAACTACTCGGTAGTGTGTCTGGATTTTTAAATAATGAAATTTCACATGGTTGCTTAACTGATTCGTGTTGAATAGGTTGAAATTCAGGACAAATAGTAAAAAGTTCTGTTTCGGTACATTGCAGTAACTGTGTTTCCGTGAACGTAGTGTATTGTTTACGATTTTTGGTAATGCCTACATATTGAAATTCTGGTTTAATAATTATACTATGCTTTGTATCGATTATTCCGTTAGTTTTTATTTCTATTGGGTGAGGTATTAGTAATATTTTGTATAGTGTTAGTTCCAATTCGGTTACTAAAGGTATTTTTATTACAAACGCAATATTATCCCCGCTATAAAATACTGCCATTTTTGTAATTTTACTTAGTTCGTAAATTTCACTTGGGTCCGTGCCCATTGGCAAATTTAAATTTATAGGTAGTTTTAATTTGATTTCTGTTAGATGTTTTGATAATTCTCGTGGTGTTATTAAACTTGGATGCAGTATTCCTGTCCTAGCTGCTGTAATTATCGCGCTTATTGTTGTTGTTTCGTAAGAATACTGAGTTAATAATGCTGTAAAAATACTATGTATTCTATCAGATAATATTAGTGTTTCTAACGTATGTGTAACATTTACTAATTCTCCGATTTTTGCGTGTAATGTACTTTGTTTTTCACTCAACTCTTTGTATAATTTATTAATTTCAATTGAAGCACCACTTATACCTGTTATCGCTGATCTCACTACCGTTGTTTGGTTTT
This sequence comes from Diuraphis noxia, assembly GCF_037042655.1. Taxonomy (NCBI): domain Eukaryota; kingdom Metazoa; phylum Arthropoda; class Insecta; order Hemiptera; family Aphididae; genus Diuraphis; species Diuraphis noxia. The sequence goes on along the minus strand of NW_028301711.1, from coordinate 103,215,686 downwards.
TTAATATATGTATCATTCTTTCATTTGTCTTTTCTATTTTCTCTATTTCTTGTGTTGCCTCATTCGCACAATCGTTATCACATACTCCAAATAGTGTTTTCATTCCAGCCCCCACTATATTTATCAATCCTCGCTTTTTCCTATATGGGCTCGTTGTTGTTTCCCCTTTATTTGTTGTTATATATCTACCGATTGATTCATACATTTGTTCTCGTTGAACCGATATTTCTTGAAACATTGTTTTTAATATATTATCAAACCTAGAGCATATTTCGTATCCTGTTAGTTTTTCCTTACAGTGGTTATTCATAATATAAATTTCACTGTACAACTTATCATGTCTATCATCATAATTTTTCAAAGGTACATATGTAATAATTTCCCATGACGCCCCCGTTACCCTTATTGATCCACTGTTTTCGCAGTACATTAGTGTTTGATTTTTAAATTCCTCCACCGTGTACGGTAGTTGTCCTTGAATGGTTGTTAATAAAAGAAACCTAAAATAATATATTCATATATTAATTATATAAATCTATATAAAATACCCCATGTATTCTCCTCTTGGTTCTGGTTGCCTTAAATAAGATATTTTACTATTACATTCAAAAGAAAATTTTATCCATTTATCACCATTAGGCCAAATCCATGCCCTCTCTCTAGTCTCATTGAAACTTTTAAGTGCTGAATTCCTGTGATAGTTAAGCGGTATCGGCTCGATGCGGTTTATATTTTCTTCCATATACTCGTAAGTTGTGTATTTGACCCAATCTGCTTTTCTTACATTCCATCTATTAAGTTTTGGTTTACTCACTCTAGTTAGATTTAGACCAATATCCACTTGGACAGGAAGGTGTTGGCTCTTGGGAAGTTCTTGTAATATTCACCGGTTTGCTTTAAAGGGAATATTGCTAGGATCCGTAGTGACAAAACATAAGTCAGGGGATGTGATCGAACCCCATCTTCCTGATTTAAATGTGCCACCTTATTTAGCATCATACAGTAACTGGAGATGGTTTAATTGAGCCTCGTTGCTGAGGGTTTCTCCGTCATCATCTGTACTATTATAGCCCCATTCCATGTTGTGCGAGTTGAAGTCTCCTATATAAACTGCTGGGTGTTCTGCCAGTGGTAGCACAGATGTGGTCCATTTTTTCGACGGTGGTTTATATATGTTAAATATTTTTGTGTTCCCTACTCGATTCCAACAGTATGTTTGTTTCCATCTAACGTCCTTATGTTTTTTTGGGTCCAAGTCTTGACTCACAAAGGTAGCCATGCCATGTTTGTTGTGCCCTATGTAGTATGTAGTCGATCAGCTGAAAGCCTGGGATCTTTAGCTTCCCAAGCTGATCATCCGGAATATGGGTCTCTTGCAGTGCTAAAATGTCTGCGTAATGGAATACATGGCTGATTAATTCAGCCTTTGACTTGGTCATTCCTTCAACGTTGAGCTGCAATATTCTCAAAATATATTCTGTTGATTTATTACCATTTTTATCATTACTATGGTTTGAGTTTTGGTCCTTTTGGTTATTAAGGTTATGTCCATTCTGTTTTTCGGTGTTTTCCTTTTTATACAATTTTTTTTTTGTTTTTAATAATTTCGTTTTCTTCTGGAACTAGTGCTACTTTCAAATTATGTGTCCTAGTAGCCTTGAAAAAGGCTGTTTTGCCGGTATGGCTAGGAGGTCCTACGACGTTTGGCCGCCAGTTTGGTGCTGTTTTGTTTCGTGTCATAGTTGTATAATTTCTTAAGTGGAGAACTTTGAATATTACTTGGTAACAGTGACACTACTAAACAGGAGAGACCACGAGAAGGTACAGCACCACTTTAATCTCCCCCATCAATTAAATAACCAAAAATAACAATTTTAGCTATATTATTGTAATTAAACAATATTATTTGTGAGCACTTTAAATTGCATATACCTAATATGAATGACTGAGTGAGTTGGGTTATTTGGTACATAATGAATCTGATTTGATTAATTTGGAATTTATTTTATACTATATTTTTTTTTGAAAATAATAACATATAATATAGTATAATATATCCTAGACTGACAAACCGTCTCCACTCAGAATCGTTTTTCGTATACAATGATATTAAATCATTGAATTTAAATTTAATACCATCCATTACAGTAACCCACTTATAACCTACTGTACAGCAGAACGACATCCATTAACTTACCTGCCTTTTTTGGCATTGGATATCCACTAGCAAATTATCCAATTCTTATGGAATGAATTTCTTATTTTGTTGTAATTCAAAAAAACCATAAGTGTACATACTAGATACTTGAATTTTTCACTGAATGTTTATATTAGAATTTTCTTCGTAAAATAAAAAAATTCAAAATATTTTGACTTATTTGAGCTATTTATACCAACATTTCTACTAAAACTTGAAATATTAAATTTAGTTAAAATTTTAAATTAACATATCTATAAAATTAAACTGTGTTTAAATATGTTTTGGTTACAGTATATACTACTTATGAAATAGGTATCTTTAATTAAATTTGCAATTCTTAGCTATAAAAATTGAACGTTTTATAAATTTTCAACGACAAAAATTCCCATTTTTCCTGAATTATATTTTGTTTTTCTCAACGTTTTTGAAAGCTATTAGATATTTTTAATTTTGACCTATTTAGTGCATCAACTAGATTCACACTCATCAGAATACTACTTATCCTGTCCAATTATTTTCAAATTGGTTTTCATTTAAAAATTACAGTGTTAGATAATAAAAAAATATTTGATTTAATTAGGGGTTGCTTATCCTTCGGATAAAGTGTGGAATGATTTATCAAAACACTTAGATTATAAAATGTCTTCTGCGGCTCTTCACATTTTTATTAAAGGTAATCAAGCCAGTATTCTACATATATTAGGATTATACAAACAAGAAGAAACGATAAAAAATGTGAATGACCTATCACCGGATAATTTAATGTGTACGTACATTTTTATGTAAAACAAATCTAATCTAATACCTCCTTAATGTCCATATAAAACGTTTTTTTTTATTATAAGGCTTCTAGCTCTGATTATACTTCTGATGATAATAACAATAAGCTCCCAATCAAAAAAATGATTATGACATTATCACCTGAAGAATGGGAAACAATTAAACCTACTAATATTGTATATAAGTTTAATAAGAACGTTCGAACATATATAACACTGCCTAAAGGAGAATGGTCACACATTATAGCAGAGCATTTTTGGGAGCTTACTCATTTATAGTGCTGCTTAACATTTAAACGGGCAAAAGTGTATCCAAGAGGTCAGTTTTATGTCAAAATTTTTGGAAGATGTAAAATATGTAAATCAAATTTCAAGAGCGTTATACACCACGAGCCGTCATCCAATTCAAAGTAAATTTAAATTACGACTTGTTTAATGAAAACAGTAAATATTTCACCTAACCTTAATAGATGTTTTATAAATGTGTGATGCACTGATGCGTCATGTAATTTGGTTAGACTATTAAGAATCAAAAACATCAATAAATATATAAATATCATAAATATCCATTGATTTTATTCAATAATAATAACTATAAAATAGATAGATAGATATTCTCTCAATAATAAAAATCTTGTTATAATATTAATATTTTATACCTATAAATATATATTTAGATACTATTTTATATTTACGTTGATTATAGATTGATGTTATCTTTCAAATTATTCAGGAAAAATTGATTTTGCCTTTACTATCTATGTTCTAATTTCTTCATTATTGATCTAATTAACAAAAAATAATAAATTGTCATATAATAATACCAAATGTAAATAAATACCACTGATATAATTTTAATTTTGATTGGTATGCATAAATACAAAATACGTAAATTATTAACAGTCATCGCAAACATCGCTATAAACAATAAAGTAATGCATTATAAGTATAAGAAGAAAACATACTAATTATTTTCTGTATAATATAGTATCTAAAAACAACATTAAAAACAAACAAATTCTATTAAAAATTGAATAAATATCTTTATTTTGATTTGCATGAAGGTTGGTGATGAATTTTCCTGTAATCTTTCTATTGGTTTTTTTTTTTAGAGTTTTAATCGATTGCAGTTATGTAGGAAATTTTAATATTCCCCATAATACACCTACAAAACGGAGAATGATAAATGGTATGAAAAAAAAATGTATTAACAGTTTGATAAATAAAGGAAAATCATCTGAATATTTTAGAGAGGAAGAAGTATTACGTCTGATGGAAAAAGGTAAACGTATAAAATGTATATATGATATGTTTACATACCACTACTAATCTTCAAGTAATTTATTTTTTCTTGATATTATTTCTTAATAACTTTATTTCCTGCTATGAAAAGTGACGTGCATTGGCTTATTCTGCTATATCGAACAATAACTTCTATTATATGCGTATAGAATTTTACAGTTTGTACCATTTAAACATTTCCATGATTTTATATAGTGAAACTTTTAATCTATTACTTTAACTATGATGCGTATTATATTGTGACAGTTCATATTTATTTGGGATAGAAAGAGTTAGAAAAGTTATGTAAAAACAGTAACAAATATTTTTGGTTAAGTTCAAATTAACAGATATTAAAATTACTTAATTCAACCTTATTTTAGGTCAATTGGAACCTTCTATTTTGCCGTCAGCCAATGCTTTAAGAGTTGCTAAATCAAAAGAGCTTAAACTTAGACAACGACACTCAGATTCACTTACTGCTATTTTACTCATGAAGTTAGAAAAAACCTACACTGATTGTATACATGATATTGGCCTTGATCCATTCTTTATTCATTTTTATACACCAAAGCTAATTAATCTATATAGAGCATACTCTAAAAATTCTTCTTATCCATCATTGATTATTGATGCTACGGAAACCGTCATAAAAAATTTTCTAAACTTGGTCTTATAAAAACACAAACGTTATATCTCTATGAAGCCGTGGTTTATGATGATGATAGAAATCACACATTTACAGCTTGTAGTATGATCTGAGAGACATGATAACATTGCTATTTATAATTGGCTCTCTAGATGGCTAAAAAGTGGTGTCACCCCTCCTAAGGAGATTTGCTGTGATATGTCTCTTGCTTTGTTATCAGCAATATTTCGTAGTTTTACATAATACTCTTCACTTTATGATTATATTAATATTTGCTCATTACTTACCTTAGAAAATAACTCTCGTCATAGCTTGTGGTTGTCAAAATGCTATATACGAATAGATGTTCCTAATTTTGTCAAAAATTTAACAAAATGGTCACCATTTAAAACAGTTTCTAAGCGAGTTAAAGAAATCTATCTTCGAGTGATATGCTTAATGATAAAAAGTCAAAGTATATCTGAGATAAAAACATTATTATTATCAATATTTGTGGTTGCTTCAAATGAAACTAGTGGAACAATGTTATAACATTAGTATAGTAGAACATAGTACAGTAAAGAATGAAGTATAACTCACAGCGCACTGCTGTACGCGTTCATGTGGTTACAACAACTAAAATAATAAACTCTGAATATAATAAGAATGAAAAAAGATTATAAGAAAAGAGAACATACATGGTTTTGATAATGGTTAAATTACATAATAAGGTTATTAAAATAATCTCGTTTAATTAATTACCCGCCGTATTTACTAAACAAATATGTTCATTAATAATTTCAGAGCACAGAATATTTAAAAAAATTAAATTATATTAAATTATTGAAGGATGCCTCGACAATCAAAGTTCAATATTAATTTTTTATTATCAATATTGGTTTCAAATAAATCTAAAATCATAAACCCTGAAAATGGTATTATTGTTCGCGATTCGTATACCGGGCTATCCCCGTGATAACAATAATGACGTACCCACTCCGCGACTCGGCCGATATCGGCTGTTGACACTGTTGACGGGTACGCGTCACGTCACCGGCGAAGCCAACCGACGGACGCCGATGGTGTCCGTGCTTACGTCCGGAGTCCGTTTCAACATGTTTATGTTGTGCGTCCGGCGTCCATGTTGTGTGTGTCGTCGTTCTCTTACCGTACGTCCAGCGGTTTTGTATGCCGCACTGCTGTGTAATTGTTTTTCATCGCGTACGTTCGACGTTACCACGGCATATCGAGTCCGTTCGTTGTTATTATCGCAATGCTGTGCACTATTTATTAGTTACGTCCGATTTGGCAGTTATCTGGACAGTGCACCGAGCGGTATAGTGCGTCTGATTATCACGTGGTTTTGCTCATGTCCGAGAGCGACCGGTACGAATCCAGTGATATAGTGATATAGTGATATATATAAGCGATGTCTTCGAGCATCCGTCGTCGTCGAACCTTTACAGTCGCACACGGAAATAACCAGTGTTGTAAAAAATACTTTTAAAAAGTATTTAAGTAATTACTCAAATACTTATAAAATAAAGCATTTAAAATACCACCCAAATACTATCTATAGTAAAGTATTTGACATAATTTTCAAATACAAAACAAAAAAATCAATTTAATTCTGAATCATTCATAATATATTAATATATGTATAATATTAATCGAAAATTTGTGTGTTGCATTTTAAGAACATAATTTGTTCGAAATGCTTAACAGTCATATTAGTTCTTTTTTAGGTGATTGTTGCACCACCAACACTAAACACTCTCTCTACTGACGCACTGCTAGGTAGGTAGTAGGTACCGATAATGTACCGTTGCGAATTGCGATCGTCGTCGACGATAAACAGACGGTTTCTCGGAGTAAAACATATTTAGTTAGTTTATTATAATATATGTTTTATTGTATTAATTGACAATATTTTAGCTGCGAGTGTCAGCCTGTTTCACTGCACCTTAACGATCGGTGGAAAACGACGAACTAACTTACATACGATATCGCGATCGCGTAGCAACGATACCACAATCAAGTCTTATCTATGGTTTATCCCAAACATACACCCTCCTTGAACTACAGTTTCAAATAACGATATGATAAAAAAAAAATTCATTAATTTTATACATAAATAATAGTATAAAAATAATAATAGTATACAGAATAAATAATAATTTTAGCATGACACCGCCAGTATAAAATAAAAAATATATATTTTTTTTACATATTTTAATTTTCCTGTTGAGTTTATCCTGGTAATGGACACACCAATCTAACTGCCTTTTTCTTTATACCGCCACGCGTATTTACCTCCACAACTCTTGTCACACCGTCCTGTCCTGGATGTAATGCCGTAACTCGTCCCATGTTCCACTGGAGAGGTGGCACATTTGTCTCCTTAATCAACACCATTGTTCCAACCCTAATACCGTAAAAGCGGGATACTTTGCTCCAAATGTATTACTTTTTAAGTTTAAACCTATATTATAGCTTCAATAACAAAGATAAAAATTACCAGTTCGTGTTGTTTTATATGTATATGTTACGGTGAATGATGTAAACGTGGTAAAAGACGTCATTCCCCGGTAAATGACATCATTTACCTAAAAATTGGTAAACGTTGTAAATGCAGACATTCTCCGGTTATTGTCGTCAATCACCAGTTTAATTGGAGAATGATGTTTAAAAAAAATTTCAAAGCTTGATGTCGGTACAACTGTTCGTGTCCCAATATTAGATGTTGATAGAGCACGTGGTGCTCCGCGTAATTTACTTGCTGTTATTATTTCATGTGAAGATGACATGTATAAATTATGTAAGGTAATTTTAATTTGATAATGTTTATTTAATTTAAATTAAATAAATACCCGAATGTTTGAACCAGGTACAGAATATGGGGTGTTGAAACACAAATATACACGAGCACAAATTTCTCCGTGTAAAGAAAAATTTCTAGAGCTAGATGAAGCCATGAAAAAAAATAAAGACAGGGAAATAACATTAAGAGAAGCTGCAGCAGGACATGGAATGCTGGTCATCAAGGATTTAATCGATGCAACTGCAAAACTGGTTGTGGTACTAAAAAAATTGATTGCAGTGCAGCAGAAATGTTGTGCAATTCAAAATGTCATGTTAACCAAAATTGTACAAATAAAAATTGTATTAATAATAAATCATTATTATAAATAGTACCTACCTATAGTAAAAAAATCAGTGTATTATTTGAGATTTATCATCATTTACCACTAGTTTTGGTAAATTACATCAATGACCGGTGAAAGATGTACATTTGAATTTAAAATTTGGTTTTTTACATCATTTACCTACATAATCGAATCAATTTGGTAAAAGACGTCATTCACCGGAGAATGACGACATTCACCAATATTCATCTTTTACCGTAACATATACATGTTGAAGGGTAAGAACAATTAAAAAAAAATCCGATTTTTGTACTAGTGACTTACTTATTTTTTCCCAAAATTTTGGAGCAAAGTTAAAATACATTGCAGGTGGCATTGCACCATGATTACAATTACCTTACTTTGATGTATATAATTTCTTTTGGTGCAATGTTTAGTACCTGTGTTTTAACTTATTTGAACCTATACATAATATAATAATAAAAACTATTTTTTTTTCAGTTTATTGAAAGACTTTTTTCAATATATATATTTAAACAAAATTACAATACTAAACAGAACAATATTACTTTTTAACAAAATTACAACTTAACAGTCTTTTTATAATAGGTAATAATAACATAACATTAACAATACAAAAATAACTTTTTTAACAATAAAAACTATTTTCATTTCTTTTCTTAGTTTATTGAAAGACTTTTTTCAATATATTTTAAACAAAAAAACAATAGCAAACTTTAAGAAATTTATTAGTTAACAGTCTCTTATAATTACCGTAATAGGTAATGATAATATTAAAAATATAAATAACTTTTTAAACAATATAAATAACATATTATCAGACTTATTAATTTTATATTATTATCACATAATTAAGTGGTATATTCATCCAACTCTACAACTTTAAAGTATCCTCGTCTCACAAACACTGGTGGTTTTATTTTCATTAAAATATCACTCCACTTGTAGAACATTGTATCTTCCTTAATTGGCCATTTATAAAATGCCTTAGTTTTTTCCATAGATTTGACAATGGCACCATCTACGTCAATACTGGTTATTAGACCTGGGTACATATTATTAAGATAATTCACAATCACAAAATTATTGACTGCATATTTTCCATCACTGGTCACTGGGCAATCATCTATATCATATTCTGAACTCGATTCACTATTAGTATTGATTAGTATGGCTTCTGCACTTATATTAGCATCAATGTCTGATAACTCATCATCAACATGTGCATAACTTGTTCCTGCAGGAACTTTAATTTTTTTCCTTTTTGTTGTAGGCTGTGTGGTTTCTGCTCTTTTAACTTTTAAATGTTCAATAAATGATTCATCAACACTAGAACTTGCATTTAAAGCATTAGGAAGTCTATTTAATAATTCTTCAACTCCACAAGGAAATATACCACACTTCCTAAATCCATTTTGTAATGTAGTTTTTAATATTGGTTCCAATACATCCAAAAGTTTTTTTAATAATCCCGGAAATGACTGCTTTTGTAGGATTGGATTTTTTAAGCCATTAGTTGTTCCTTTCCATTCCCCAAGTATTTTTCTCCATGCCATTTTCATTGGATGAAATAGTGCAACATCTAATGGCTGCGTGCTGTTGGGTGGTAGGCAGTATACTCGTATATCATTTTCTTTACACTTCTCAATGACTTCAGGTGTTAAATGGGATGACAAGTTGTCCCCAATTACAACTTTTTTACCTGTTTTTTTTTTTAAATGGCGAAGTAGTGTATTATTAAACCAATCTGTAAAAATATTTGCATCAAACCATCCAGAAGTTGTGGCATTATAGCGGCAGCCTTTAGGTCCATGCACCGTCCAATTCTCCCAAAGACCTTTAGCTTTATACACAACGTATGGAGGAAGAATGTCACCAACAGCATTCCCACATATCATTAAGCTAATGCTGACTTTTGAGGTGTTACATATTCGTTCAGGATACTTTGATCCTCTTTTTACAAGAACTTTTTTTTGCCCAGGGTTATCCGTTAGGTTGGTCTCATCATAATTATAAATATTTTGTGGATCAACATCAGAAAGATTTATTTTTAAATTATTTATATACTCTGTTAAGGTTTCGGCATTTACAGAGGCCCTTGACCTTTTAATATTAGAAGCTAAGCGAACACTTAAGGTTTTGTGACGTTCAATGAAATTATCTGTCCATGTACGACCAGATAGATTGTTTTTAAAAAATTTAACGTGCCTACCATTTCTGTCCAAATATGACTTAATAATAAATTTAAGATCAGTCTTATCAATAGGAAAGCCATATTCACTCATAACATGAATGTTTCCAACAAAATTGTTCTCCTCTTGTTCAGTAAATACAATGGGACGTCCCACAGGTTGTACATGATGGGCTTTTAATTTGTTAATGATTGTTCGCCGAGGAATTTTGAAGGCTTTTTCAGCTTCTCGTTGAGTCATTTGTTTGGTCTTCACAGCAAGTAAACAACGTTTCAATGTGTGTTCTGAATAGTTTTTATAGGGCCTTGAACCCACTGTTCGTTTGTACCTGTTAGGCATGCTAAAATAAAATAAAATAGTAAATAAAAAAAAATGTTTGGAGCAAAGTTACATGAAATTTTATGATTTTTGGTTTATTTATCAAAATACAGATACATATTTAAAAATAACAATAAAATTGTAATAAACAATATATGTTTTTGAAGTTCAGAAGGTATGTTACTAATTAAAATACGTTTTACCTGGATATTAAATTTCAATCTTGTAGATTTTGGACAACTTTTCCGTTGCGATTTTTTTTGTTTTTGATAACAACTTATCACGACATACACCTTGGAGGCAAACTGACAGGTTGATGTTTGAAACGTTTCAAAACATTTGTAATGAAAATTACAACAAGATAAAAAAAACTACAATCGCTTATCACAAAATCGTAATGTGCGACGATTGATATCAATATATATTTGTTTTGGAGCAATGTTTAACCTCTGGAGCAACTGCATTATCTTTTAATGGTAACTTAACAATAAATTTTCCCGTCTCATCCCGTCTTGTATTTTTTGTAAAGTGCTCAACACAAAGTTTTTCTTCATTTGACCAATTTTCTTTTGATATACATTCTTCTACTTTCCAAAACATTTCAATTTTCTCCGATAAGCTAATGTCATGTTCCGTACATATAAACATACAACTGTTTAATGCAATCTCCGCGCCTTGTACATTTCCTCCCGCTACTATCCAGCCCCACTTTGTTTCTTGTAGGTGTAGACCAGACGGATTAACTTTGAAAATGTTAGTACCCATAATCTCCCAATATGTGTCCGCTCCTATAAGTATATCTATTTTTCCTCGTTGATAGAAATGCGGATCTGCTAATGTGATATTTTCGGGTACAACTGATTTTAGTGCATTGCATGTATTTGTTGGTAAGCAACCAGTTATTTTTGATAATACTAATGCTTGTCTAATTAGTTGGAATGAATTTACCCGTGATGGTATTATTATGTTAAGTTTGTATTCCGCGTTATGTTTGCTTTCTGCCACACCAGTAATAGGTAAGTTTACACTTTTTCGTGGTAAATTAAATTTTTTCATTGTCTCCTCGGTGATGAAATTACTTTGGTATCCACTGTCTAGTAACGCACGGCATGTATACCATAAACCGTCCTTACCTAATATTTGTATGATTGCTATTGCTAATAAAACCTGTTTACTATTTTTTGCTCGCTCTGTATATACCGACGTAAAAGACATCGCGTTTGCTATTGAACTTTGTTCCGTTTCTTCATCATTACCGCGGCCTTCTATTATATCGATCGGTTTGTTATCTGATGAGCTATCTCCTTTATTTATTTGTATGTTTTTACCCGTTTTTGTATTATTCCTATGCAACAGCGAATTATGCGATCTGTCGCATTGATTGCATTTTCGCGCTTTGCACTGGTCCACTGTGTGATTTGTTCGGAAACAATTTTTACATATTTTAAGTTCACTTATTTTTTTTATACGATTCTCCACATTCATTTTTATAAATTCTGGGCATCTATAAATTGGATGTGGTTCTTGGCACATATAGCACTTCATGCCCGTTGACGACTCACCTCTAGTGGTATAACTGTGTCCCCTTACGAGGAATTAGTTTTGTCTTTTCAAATTTTCCTTTTGAACTTTCCACCGCCTCCAGAATTTGACAACGTTCGTGTAAAAAACTAATCATTTTATAAATAGTAGGTAATTCATTTTGCGCATTTAATGTTTCCCATTGGCGTACCGTGTTTGAATCGAGTTTCGACGTTATCACGTGTAGCAGTAGTGCACCCCATAGAGATCGGGATCATAATCTAATGCTTGCAGTGCTTGTCTATGCTGGTTTAATGTATTTGTGAATCGCCTTAATTTTTCTGCAGATTCGTCACGTATACACGGTAACTCATAAATACATTTTGTATGCGACTGAATCAATAACCGTTTATTGTTATACCTATCTGTTATTATTTTCCACGCCGACTCGTAAATTATCTCGGTTGTTTCTAAATTTTTAATTATTTTTGATGCCTCTCCTGATACCGAAAAATAATAAATAATGAAATTTTTGTACTTTTGTTAAGCCCTCATTTTCGTGCACTAGTGATCTAAACATATCTTGAAATGCCGACCAATCTTCAAACGACCCATTGAATATCGGTATTTCTATAGGTTTTAATTTTATGTAGCTTGATTTCTGCGCTAAATTGTTTGACTCTCTTGCTATACAATTTTTATCCGTTTCTTTAATTCCATCGTTTACAGGCGTTAACTGGAAAAACTTTCTTAATCGATTTGATTTTAGCGAAAGTTAGAAGTACTCGCGACATTGCCTTAGCTGTAGCATCTTCTGGAATCGCAGCTACACTGCTCGAGGGTGGTCGAACGACCCATGCTACCTTCAAATTACCACTCAATCTAACAACTTCGGTCACTCCCTTTTGTAATATATCAAAACAAAATAATTTTGCGGAAGTTTTAAAAGATACAAAATTAATAGTGTGGGACGAAATTACAATGGCGCATAAAGGTGGTGTTGAGGCTTTAAATAGATCTCTAAAGGATATAAGGGAAAATAAAAGGTTAATGGGTGGTGTAACGGTTTTACTGGCTGGAGACTTTAGGCAGACTCTACCAGTAGTACCAAAAGGGACCAGAACTGATGAAGTCAAGTCATGTCTTAAAAGATCTATTTTATGGCCTAAGATTAATACGAGGGTGGTTCAAATATGATCGAGACAAATGCTGTAACACGTTTATTTATTATCGAAAAAATTTACAAAAAATCACATTTTTTCTAGGTAATTCCCCTCAATATTTATACATTTTGTTCACCTTTCCGGAAGTTTTTTGATGCCGGTATCGAAAAATTCCTTGGGCAACTCGGACAGTTATGTGCGCACGAACCCCTCTACCTCGTCGTCGGTGTTGAACTTTTGACCTCCGAGGGCCTCTTTTAGTGGTCCAAACATATGGAAGTCGCAGGGCGATAAATCCGGACTGTAGGGGGGGTGTTCCAGTACCTTCCACCCCAATTTCGATATTGTATCGAGCGTGAGACGCGCGGTATGAGGGCGCGCGTTATCCTGGAGGAGAATCGCACTTCGTGCTGGAATGCTCCTTTGTTTCGACCTATAAGCGGGTTTCACGTGTGTTTTCAGAAGGTTAGAGTAGTATACAGCATTAATGGTACGTTGAGTGCGCAGCAAATCGACGTACAGCACGCCCTGCCGGTCCCAGAACACAGTACACATTACCTTACCCGCGGACCAGGTTGTCTTCGCTTTGACTGGCGCCCCTTCCTCCTTCTTCCTCCACTCTTTACTTGACACCTTGGTTTGGGGAGTGTAATAATGTACCCAAGTTTCGTCTGTAGTGAAGATTTGCGTTAAAAAATCGTCCCCCTCCGCCTCGTATCGTGTCAGTAAGCGGTGACAAACTTCCAACCGCGTGAATTTTTGCTCAAAGTTCAACAGTTTAGGAACCCATCGCTCCGTTATTTTGCGATATTGATGGTGTTCGTGGATAATAGACTCTACACGATACTGACACAATACTGGGGGCCTATTCTCAAAGGCATCGAAAGCAGTGGTCGAATAAAACTGTTCGATTGTGAATATTCGATCATTAATATTTATTCGACACATTATATTCGATCAATCGTATTCTGAAACAACTATCGAATATTGAATGTCGAATATTATTTTATTCGATATACTTTTCGATTATCGAATAAAACCATTGTTTTGTCCATGTAATTTTCAGTTGTTATCACAAATTGATTGCTGATAAAAAATTTAATTTAAAATTTAAAATTTGTTTGACACTGTGACGTGCTTACTAGTTACTTAGTGTTTACTATTACTATTTAGTTTTTTATTTGTCTACTGCAAGTATATTAAGTATAACCATAATATAACTATGAGTACTGAGAAAAAAGTTAAAGGCAAGTCCGTCACTCTGGCGCAGAAGGAATGTCTTGTGGATTTTATGGAGATGCATCGAGAGTTAACAAAAGGGAAGTTTAGCACAAATTTCACCCACAAGAATGCCCAACATCTTTGGCAAAAAATAACGTTAGATTTAAATTCAATGATAGGTGCAATAAAAACTCCAGAAAAATGGAGAAAAGTAACTTTCATTTCAATTGTGACAAATTTTTAGATATACTAATTACTAATACTAAATACTTTTTTTAACATCCATTAGACTTGGACTGATATGAAATGTAATGCCAAGACTAAAAGTGTTGGACTTAAAAAAAGTATTTCTAAAACTGGTGGAGGTAGTTATGAGCAAGAAAACACACTAGCACCGATAGAGGAAAAGATTACTGAAATAATAGGAGAAGTACCCATTTTTGGACAACCACATACAATTGAACCGACAGTTAATTTTGACGGTTATGAATTTTTAGTTGATTCTGAAAATAGCAGTATTTTACAGTAAGAATTAAAAATGATAAATTATTGTTATTAGATTTTTCTTATTGAAAAAATAATATCTCATCAATACATAATGACTTCTTGTTTACAAATACAATATTAATTATAAAATCATAAGATCTAAAAGGTATATATATATTATATATATTGTATAGGCCATTAGTAAAATCTGCTTATGATAATGTACATGGAGAAGAATTATTCACTGATGATTTACCATCACCAATTGAGTCATCATCATCTAAAATACTGGAAAATTTACAGCCATCATTAAATGCGTTTGCATCTAAGCCCATAGAAATGTAATATCTATAAAATTTTTTTAGGTTCAATATTTATTTTTTTAAATCTTTACATTTAGATCCAAAAATATTGTTATTGACAACACTAGCAATTTTATTAATCAAGACAAAATAATTATTGAAGAACCTGTTAAATTATCTGTTAAAAAAAGGTAAGCATACCCCATCTATAAGAAAACTTCCTTGAAAAGTTTATTTATTTCATACAAAATTGTTTTGTTGATATCCATGTTAAATGACTCGAATATTTCTAAATTTGTTGTTAGTTTTGCATACAATTAATTATTTAACTGGTACACAATTCAACTTCTTTCTAGTAAGCTTGATATATTTCAAAAATCTGCTGATGCTTCTATGCAATTGCATTATGCCAGTGAAGAGAGAAATGGAATTCTTAAATCATATTATACAGCAAAGTTAAATCTCTTAGAAAGAATCGTTATAGCAAAAGAAAAGAAAGTTGCTTTAATGGAGGCTAATAGTAAATTTAAAGAATGATTAATATTGAAAAAAAAATGTTATTTGCCATATTATTAATTGTACCTACCTAAGTATTATTTTTATTTTGTTTTTAAAATTTTATATAGCTGGTTATTGCTTATTTATAATTAATATGTTACTTGATTTTTAGTATTTCAGTTAAATATTATAAAATATTATTCCATGTTAGTTTGAATGTAAAAGTAAAAAAGTAATTTGTTACTAACTTTTATAAAAATTAGTTACCTAATACTCAATTATATTTTTAGGATACAAATAAATGAACAAAGATTTAATTTTTTATGTTTATGTTTATTTTTATTTTTATTTTGTGATACAATAAAAAATAATATTTTGTTGAAGTTTGAGTTATTCATTTTTATAATAACAATTAGGTAATTGATTAATTATACTAGAAGCTTTTTCTGGTTTGTAGTGGAGTACTCTATGTTTAAGTAAACATCTAAAAAAATATAATATGTATTAAAAGTTTATAGGTAGGCAGGTAGTTCTAGAGTAAATATAGAGTAATACCTAAATCTCATTTTAAGAACACCATTACACCGTTCTATAATTGATCTCGTTCTACAAAACCAAGTATTATATCTAGCTTCCGGGCTATTTGGTAGATATTCACTTAACGGTGTCAATAGCCACGGTCTTAAACCATATCCAGAGTCCCCTATTTTAAAAAGTAAATCAACAATTACTAATAATTACATTTATAGTACTTATGTAATCAATAATTTAAATTAAATGTACCCAATAAAAAACAAGATGTATGTCCGATGGAATGCAAATGTTTCAACAATCCTAACACAGGACTAAGACGCCAAATATGGCTATCATGAGTACTTCCCGGAAATTTTGCACATACATTTAAGATTTTCAGGTTTGAATCGCAAATCTTATTAAACATAGTATAAATTGTATACTATATAATATTATTTATTCAAACTTATAAGATTAAAAATATTCATTTATTCTTTTTAATTTTGTATGAATAAAATTGAAATGGGTATTTATTAAATTTCAAAATGTATAATATTATATATTTAAAATTACCAGTTGTGTATTAATGCTGTGGTAGCCTTTTCGATTAACGTATACATGTTCAGGATAAACGGGATCATTTAAATTGGGCGGTACAATAGCAATATGAGTTCCATCAATGACACCAATTACTCCTGGTATTCCAAATTTTTCATAGAAACTTAGCAAAAAAAATAAATGTACCTACTTCAGTTAAATATTACACAGTTGAGATTTTAGTGAAATATATTACCCTAAACGAACTTCTTTAAGTTCACTAACAGAACTTGGAAAATGTATATATTTGTTGAGTATTTCTGGAACATTCAAGGCATTAGCTACTTCAGTAATGCATCTACTTACAGAAGCTTGACTCACAGAAGCACCTCTATGTTCCCCAATATCTTGCTGGTAGCTTCCGCTTGCAAAAAATCTTAGTGCTGTCAATATCTAACAATGTAATAATAGTATTGGTATAAAAACAGAAAATACTATGATATACCTATCAAAAATAACAGTGCTTAAAATAGTGTGCAGTAGGCAGTAGCAAAATCTAAGTATAATGATTTTTATTATTTAATAATACCATAAGTTTACTGACTCAAGCTTTTTAGTCTTTAATTTTAAATTTCTTATCATATACCAAGGACTATTAATAAAAATGTTAAGCACTGAACAATACATCTTATTTTTGTGTGTATTATAATTTTCTATGGCTAACCTTTCTTTCGATACTTAGTCCAGCAATTGTATTCGGATTTTTCATAAAAGGAGTCAGAAGATTGGTTAACTCTTGCACTAGAACTTTACTTAATCGATAGGTTCCAATGAATTGTCGGTCAGAGAGTACTTAAAAATTTAAATATGTTTATTATATGATAGCTGATTTTTATAAAGCAATTATATTGATATATGAATAAATACATTTATCAATTTATAATATGTAGGTATTACACTTCAAAATGTATGAAGCGATTTTATAATATTGAATATTTACCGGCAAGTAAAGAATCATATTATTTGATTAATAATTAAAATGATGTATATAATTACCGACGAAAGGATCTTCTTGTATTAAAACTCGCCTTCCTTCATTTTCGAAGTTCATATCGTTAAATATTTCTATATTCATTGCATTTAACTGCATATTATATACTTCAAAATCGTCATCAATTAATGCCATATTGCTTAAATTATCTTGTTTACAGGTATTATTAATACAAAGTTAACGAATATCTTTACAGTTCGTGGAGGTAGATTAAATATAAATAGTATACTAAATTAAAATATACTAATATTAAATGATGACGTGAAAACCGTTGTGTCGAAAACCGTTTTCGTCACCTAATTCACTATCGTAGAAAATTATCGAATAGTAATATCGGATTTGTAGTCGAAAACCGTTTGAGAATAGTGTTTTTTTTTACAATCGAAACCAGAGTTCTTTTCGACCAATTTTTGATCGAAAGCCGGTTTCGATACCTTTGAGAATAGGCCCCCAGATGCCGACTTCAGCCGAAATGTCTCGAACATTCATCCTACGGTCCTCCAAAATGAGTTGTTCTACGCGGCGAATGTTGTCTGGTGTGACGCTGGTTCGCGGTCGACGATCATGTGGCTCATTCTCGACGGTTTTGCGGCCATCCTTGAATGCTTTAGCCCATTTAAACACGGCAGCCCTACTCAGGCACTCACTACCGAACTGCTTTTGCAAACGCACAAAAATATCCGTGTTTTTAACGTCTTCTACCACTAAAAAACTAATGATAATACGTTGCGCAACGACAGTCGGCACTTGACGTTCACTCATGGTCGTAGCACACGCGTAAAACACGTGCTCCGACTAAAACAATGCCACACTGTTCGTAAGAGACCCAACTATCACATAATCAAGCCACGACCGTCGAAACATACATGCGCGCCATCTACAGCGTTTGTCTCGATCATATTTGAACCACCCTCGTATACTCAAACTGTCAAAAAATATGATGGTACACTTGGGAGAGGAAAAGTTTGTTGGTGGATTTGCAGATCTTTTACTTGAAATTGGCAATGGTGATTATCCATCGTTTGATGAAATGATAACTATCCCAGAAAATTTGTGCACAGTTGTAACTACGGTTCAGGGTTTAATATCAAAAATGTATCCAGATATTGTTCATATTCATGATAAACCTATGGAATGGTTGTGTGAACGTGCTATACTCACTCCAAAAAATGACCAAGTTGCGACTATCAATGATACACTGCTGATGTCTTTTGAAGGGGAAGAAAAAGTATATACTTCGATAGATACGGTGGTCAACATGGACGATACAACTAATTATCCGGTTGAATTTTTAAATTCATTGAAACCACTGGGCATGCCATATCATAGGCTTATTCTGCGTGTGGGCACACGTATGTTGTTATGAAATATTATGTTGTAGTGAAGCCACAATTTTAACAGGATGTGCAAAAGGGGAAACTGTGTTTGTACCACGAATCCCTTTAATTCCGAATGATCATCCGTTCGAATTTAAACGATTACAGTTTCCCCTGAAAGTCTGATTTTCAATGACTATAAACAAGTCTCAAGGCCAAACTCTTAAATTTGCAGGAATAGATTTGCGAGAAAACTGTTTTTCACATGGGCAGTTCTACGTAGCTTGCTCACGCGTAAGCTCACCCAATAGCTTGGTGATTTTGTCTCCTACTAATAGATCAATGAAGAACATTGTCTACAAAGAAGTTTTGTAGATAAAATATTGAAAAACTATTAGTAAAACATTTGTTTTGAACCTTTAGTGCTAAAATTTATCGTGAACAAAGCTTCTGCCGCCAAAACCTATAACTTATAGAATAGGTTATGATAATAATCATATGTATAAAATATTATTTCAAAAATCTTAATTAATTTAAATTTCAATAGATAACAAAATTTAATCTTGGCAGGTTACATACATTTATATACTTAAACCCGGCAACGACGAGTAATTCAGCTAGTAGAGAATAATACATTTTAATCGATTTTTATATTACATATTGTGATAGTTCCTGTAACTCATCTATAATTAAAATTGTATACTTTTTTTGTAATACCTAGTAAACTGGTGCAGATCATTCTATAATTGATGACATACAAATTGAAAATTTATTAAATGAAGATATTGAATGTGTCGATTCAACATATGAACAAACAGAACAAATCCTAAATGAAATTCAATTACAAAATTTAGGAGGTGGTTCAATTTTTACAGGTAATTTTATTACAATTTTTTGGTTTAGTGATTTATTATGATAAACAATACAAATAGGTAATAATATAACCATAAATTTTTTTAATAATAATTAATTGAAGATTAATTAAATTTAAATTTATTACAGGTATTCGTTGTGTAGCGCATACTCTACAGCTAGCTGTTATAGATAGCTTAAAAAATAATGGTGTGGATAAATTATTAAATAAAGTTCGAACATTAATTCGGAAACTGCGTAATCAAACCTTCATATATTTGATAAAAAAAGAAAAACTTAAATTACCAATTCTAGACTGTTTGACTCGTTGGCATTCAACATATGATATGATAAAGAGGATACAATATTTAAAAGAATTTATACAAATTATGGTTGCAAATGACCCTAAATTAAAAAAAATTAGTTTGAATAATTTTGATTGGCAACAAGTTGAAATTCTTGCAAAAACTTTATTACTAGCCAAAATTTGTACCAAAAAACTTCAAAGTGAACAATTGACTTTGTCAGATTTTTATGGCGCATGGATTTCGTGCAAAATTGAAACACGGTTACTGGAGAATCCATTTTCTAATAAATTAGTAAAATGTATGGAAAACAGGGAACAATTTATTATGAATAACAAAGTGTTGTTGGCAGCAATATTTCTTGATCCCCGTTTCAAAGTAACATTAAATGAAGTACAGTATAATTTAGCTATTAATCATTTAATTTCTATTTGGGTTTATTTAAAGGATAATAAAATAAACACAAAAGATAATCAAGAAAGTATGGAAGACCAAATGCCTGAAAGTGATAATCCTGATTTTAATCAAAATCCTGACCCTATCGAACAATTTTTGCAAGAAAAAGAAAGCATTGAAGTATCTTCTTCAAGTCAAAATACTACTTCAATAATTATTGAAAATGTACTTAAAACATATTATTTAAATCAAAAAATATTGGATCATAAAATCAACATATTACAATTTTGAAAGTCAATGGAAAGCACATACCCAGAATTGTATATACTTTCCAAAATAGTGTTTGCTGTTCCTTCTACTCAAGTCAGTGTTGAGTGGTTATTTTCTGGACTTAAGTTTATTTTATCTCCTTACAGGAGTAATATAACATCGATAAACTTAGAAAATCAATTGATAGTTCATACAAATAGATTGTTTGAGAAGAAAATTATATCAAAAGAGTAAGATTTTGCTATGTATCTTACATTTTTATAATTTTAATTTATTTTTTTTTTAATTATTATTTGTTATTTGTTATGTTATGTATAAGTTGCATAAAATTTTAAATTATAAAGGTTTTTTTTTCATTTTAAAATTTAAATACTTTTATTGTTGATTTAATGCTTTATGCTTATATGTAAATTGTATAATTTTATTATTCTAGAGTCGTCTCAATGGCTTGGCCACTATGGCTGTTCATTGTGTGGTTATAAACATAACATCCAACGATGTTCTGGATGAATTAGCAAAAAAAAAACAAAAAAATAGATTTACTAATATAATAAAAATATTGTTAATGCTATAATAGTATAATATATTTATTAAGTCTGTATACCTAACTAAGTTATAAATAAAGTTTGTATTTCCTATAATTGTATTAATTGATATTAGAATTACACATAACCATAAATTATATTTGTAATGATAAAATTATGGATGTTAAAAAAATTGGCCATATTATCCCCCCCCCCCCCCCCATGACAAAATCATTTGACCGCCACTGTATCGAATAGATCTTTTAGAGTCATGATTATATCACCTTTTATTTTTATTATTCATTAATGATGTTGGTCTTATATTTAAATATTGCAAGTATCTATTAATTGCAGAACATTTAAAAATGTATATACCACTAAGGGATATGAATGAATCAATTCTTTATTTAAAATCATTAGAAGATATATTAAACAATAAATCTTTTAAATAAAAGTTCTCTCTTTTATTATAATATTGATAATGGTTAATGGAGATTTTATACTATACCTAGTACCTACTAATAATGCATACTGCATAGTGTGAAAACCATTATTTAATTAAGCTGCTGTTTAATTGTCTAGGTAGGTAGTGTAAATATAGTCTCTAAGATACATTGACAGGTAATCATAATTCATAGGGCTCTGTGGAGTCTAATGATTATGCCAAGTAGGTATAATTTATGTAATATGCGCTTTCTTATAATTAATGTTATTATTTAGTATATTAAATAGAAATATATTAAATGACTACAGTGTAATTTAAACTGAGAATAAAATATAATAATAATAATATAATAATTAATATGTATGGTCATTTGAATTATGGATGTGAAATATTTTTCGTTCAGCTCCTACTGCTGGAGTATTTTTAAAACTTTGTTTAATTTCAATTTTTTCACGTTCAGTGGTAATACTTTGAAGTTGAGATTAATAATTTTTTTTTTTTGTAATAAGTCGAAGCTGTTTATCAATTTTTTCATTGGAAGGCTCTATGCTGAACGAAAAATATTACACATCCATAATTCAAATGACCATACATATTAATTATTATTTTATTTTATTCTCAGTTTAAATTACACTGTAGTCCAGTATGGTACAGTATTTGAGTAAATAGTATATTTCTATATATAACCTGTAATTATTATACGAATATATGGTAATAATCCTTACTTGTTTTTACTTACTTTGTTTTTAAATATTTATTTTTAAAAATGAGCGGGTAATGTATTATATGATATGATTATATGATAATATGATAATAATCCTTACGTTCTGATTGGTCGCTGAATTTTGCTCTTGATCCTCTCGTGGAATTACATGTGACAAGACGTGATAGTCCAATAATCCAATTACTTATAATATGTATGTATAACAATAAATGTTATTGTCGGAAGTATATACACTGATAATCATTTATCACCATATCTGCGGTATCGAATTTATTACTTGTAACTTCTGGTCTTTATAAGCGATAAGTATATCAATAATATCATGACTAGTCGTACTATTAGCGTGGGGGAGAACTTGTGCAACATGATGGGGTATTTTGGGGCACAACTTAGGCTTAACTATCGTACTTACTGAATTGATTGATTTGAATAGCTTATTATTTTTTATGCTGGAGCATAAAAATCCTAATAACTGCAGTCTGCAGTGCTGACTAGGTATAACGCATTTACACACAAACACCTCCCAAAACACCCCGACTTTGAGGAGTTATATCTCGTCAACGGATAAACGAAAAATAAAAATTTAAACGTGATAATTCATAATTCACTAAATTATGAAATTTTCAGTATGGGTAGCCATTTGAAAATCAAAAGTTGATGGTGGTTTACCTAATAAATATAAGGGTGAAAAATATTAAATAATTATATAATTCTAGAACAGCGTAAATCTAAAATTTTGAAAAAAAAAAATTTGAAAAAAGTGCATACTTTTTGAGATAATGAGTGTTTTACGCTTAATCAATCACCCTGTATTTTGTTTGTTAGTTATATAATATGAATAGTAAAAAACGCATATGATATTTTATCCGAAATATTGTTTTCTTTCGATTTTATTTTAGGTATTTTTGCTCTAAAACCACTATAAAGCGAGCAATTACAGTTTTCCGTAGTTATACTCTTAACGTTTAAGTCGTACTTTACAATATTTATCATGCCATATTGTGCTACTTCAAGTGGTGTATTTTAAAACATAATTTTCAATTAATTGGCATGATGGGAAGCGATTTTACGTTTATACGCATACGCGCCACATTATAATTTACTGCCGCGCAGGGCAACTCGAAGTTTGATGACTGTAGCCGGCAGACGAAGGAAGGCTCTTTTAGTTTGAAGACCGGAGCAATCCGGAGTCCGGAGGCCGTGCCCCCATCTAACTCGAGTTTGGGACCAGAGCCAGTAGGCGAAGGGAGCCACTTTATACTTATATTATTTTAACTAACAAGGTTCAATATATTATAATATAATATATTAGAATCATAATCATTAGCCTGTCTACTTGTTGATAATTGCAAAATAACTAAATAGATAGAGCTTATTTTATCATCATAAAAATAATTTAATTAACAATTTAGTAATAATGAGATAGTTATAAAATGGCGATATTGATATAAATATAGAACGTAGTCCAATTAAAATGTACAATCATGAATTTTTTATAAATAATATCCTAATAGTTTTATATAATTTATTTTAATATTTTAATTTTAATAATAATATTGATAGATATTTAATACGATAAATACAATATAATAAATACTTTAACTATACAATACCATCTAATCTAGATTACATTGTGCCGTCATTGAATATTTAATTTAGTCTGCCTGACAGTGCAATAGCGAGTAGGTAATTATTCAAAAATTCTTATTTAAATACAACTGCGTTAGTCAGTTTGTATGTCAAGTTTAAATCTTTTAATAAATTTTAAAATATTTAATTGTGAAACCTCCGGGAAAATTAATGAGGATATTATTATTTTACTCCACGAATGGAATTTAATTCCAAAAAGTGGAGAATACAAATGCCCTCGTGGTCATATTTTAAAAATAGTGTCACGGAATGATTCTATCGATGGCTTTGTTTGGAGGTAAGTACCTATCTGGCTATCTAGTAAGTACGTTCTAAATCGATCCTTTTTTAACCCAGGTGCCGACGAGGAAAAATACATTTTTCGAAAAGTCACACCTTTCAATATTTAAAATAGTTGCTTGGTCCTATTTGTGCCTCCAACATACCATGCAGTCATTCATTTTGAGTGAGTTAGAAATTATCCGTCATATTATTGTTGATTGGTCAAATTTCTGTCGAGAAGTAATGTTTGATGGACTAGTTGTTCATAAAGTTAAAATTGGTGGAGTGGGTGTTGAAGTGGAATTTGACGAAAGTAAATTTGGAAAACGGAAATACTATAGGGGACACGCAGTTGAAGAGCAATGGGTATTTGGAGGTTTCGAGCGAGGAACCAATAAATGTTTTCTTGTCCCAGTGGAGAAATGAGATAAAACGACATTACTCGACATAATAAAAGAATGGATTTTACCGGGGACAACGATCATTTCTGACTGTTGGAAGGTAATTATTTAAAATTCAATAGATAGGTAATAAATATTTTTTTGAATACTTAAATATTTTAGGCATATGACTGTTTGAATGAAGAGGGATGTTCGAACGCGGTTGACTTCCCGCCGAATCGCCTACGTCGCCAAAGGCTTTCCAAGTCGCGCGATCAGCGCGGAATATTCGCGATAAGTAATTCCCTCTCTACAACCTATATATTCTCCGGCCAATGTCCAGATTTGCGATCGCCCGGGCATCGCCATTACTTTTGTCTTTCGCCACCCGCCGAACCTGGCGTGTGTGTCTGCGGTTTTGCACGTTTGTACGTCCTTTTTTGTGACCTCGTGGTCAACCGACCCATCCCGTGGTTGATTATTTTGTAATATAATTATACCGTGAAGCGTAGTAACACCTCGTAAGTCCCAAGATAGTTGGGGCCTGACGTGTTTGCTACATTGCCGAGCCGGTTTTATATCGCGAATTAGATTTGCCTTCAATTATTCGTCGTCAGGAGCCAGACCAACCTTACCAGCCAGGAATCAATTTACAGAGCGGTTGCACAGGTCTATTTACTACCAACCTTTATTATTATATATTTATTAATTCATCATACGTAAAAAGAATCATCTGTTCTGATTCTTTTTATATTAGTATTACTATACGCGTACCCCGGATTTCTATATATATAAAAATGGAGACAAAAAATTCGAAATTGCATCATTTGAGAACGGCTGGGCCGATTTGGCTCAATTTTTTTTAATGATAGAGAATGTCGGGGAGCGGGTTTATAGCATAAATTATGGACCTAAATCCTGTGAGTTAGAGATTTAGAGACAAAAACTGAGTTACACCGGTGGCGCCCTCTAGCAGATAAAAATATAAATATAATATAAATAATAATACAAATATCGATAATAGCAGGGCTTGAAATCGATTAATATCGATAAAAATCGAAAAAAAAAATATTTTTATATTCTGGTTGATATACATTTTTTATTATAGAGACTTAGAACTTTAGAGTAAAATAATAATAATAATAATAATAGTTGGCACATTATTCATTTTATTTTGAAACATCGTTTTATGTTATTTATGAATTTTTTCAATCAAAAACGACTATTGTTTTTTGGAGAGAATTTTTATGCTTGAATCATGCCTCCTATGAGAAGAACAAACATTGGACGGCGTACACGTAATGCAAGAAACATTAATGAATTTAGACGTGCTCATAATATACAGGCCCGCGCTGTTTTCGAATACGATTCCGCAGTCGCTTACAAAGATCTTTTGTGTGTTGATATCGGCTCATTATATATCGTATACCAGCATTGCAAGGCATTGAAGTTTCGATTGGAAACCCCCGTCTTATGCTGCGCTGGTGGCAAGGTTAAATTACCAGTTTCAGCTCAACCACAGAGCCATTGTATTCGTTTCTCTATGGAAATACAATCCAATCAAAACATTTCCTGGCGAATACACAAAAATATAACGGAAGTTTTCAAATGACGTCATTTGGAGCAGAAGTTATTGAACAACCAGGCTACAACCCGAGTTATAAGGTAAAGGCGTTTGTAATAATAACACATCTTTTTTTTTTTTACAAATGACCATTTAAATATTCAGATTCAAGGACAAATTCAACATCGAGCAGGCGCTTTGTTACCACAACCAAACGAAGATCATAAGTTCCTTCAGATATATTCCGTTGGTAATTCGGAAAATGATCTAGAACAGCGGTGTGCAATTTTTCCTGCGAATAAACGTGAAATATTCGGACAATTGCAAATTCTTCCGCATGAGCATAATCAATTGGTCAGAATGTTCAAAACCGCATTGGACACAATGCATTCTGACGACCACAAAATCATTATCAGAGCAGACAAAAGACCCTCTGGAAGCCATGAAAGACAATTCAATGCTCCCACTATCAATGAAGTTGCAGTGGTGATTGTTGGCGAAAATGTGGCATCACGCGATATTGTTCTTAAGCGTCGCGATGGTGGACAATTGCAGCCCGTGTACGAGTCTCATCGGTCATATGATGCACTTCAATACCCGTTGATGTTCTGTCGAGGAGAGGATGGCTATCACTTAAATATAAAGATGGTCAACCCAATGACAGGTTTGTTTACAGGTCATCATTTCTTTTGCATACTATAACTAAGTTTGAATTTATATTTCAGGAGAAGAAACGAATAAAAATGTCATCTCAATGAATTTTTATGCATATCGATTGATGATTCGACAAGATGTTGACAATCATCTATTGAGATATCGCGGGTTGTTTCAACAGTACTGCGTTGACATGTACGTCAAGGTCGAAAGGATGGTGGAGCAGATTATGACGTTGAAGGAGGAGGAAGAGAGGAGGAGACAGGCAATTGAAAGGCGACGACGTTTGCCATCCTAAAAAGAGCTCAGCGATTCATCTCCTACAGGCTGCTATCAACAAATTATTAAAGTTGACGATCTTGATTTGTATAATATTGTCTGTAAATCTGTATATTTTTGTTTATTTGGTTGTAAGCCCCCGAGCCACTCTCCCTGACAGTCTTACCCTGGTGCAAGCTGGGATAATTCGGTCGGGTCAGCGGGGGTACTAAAACGCGCTGCGTAATGTATTGATGTAGGTATGATTATTAGTGTAGCCATTGTAATTACATTGTTTTTCCTTTGTGTTCGGTACGAGATGCCGGTCTTGGACTTCACCCTACGTTATCTTCGTTACCACACTCGCCGCGCGACCGTTCCGATATCTCCGGAGAGGGAACCGGTATCGGCGTGCTGCCGACGGTCGTTACCCCGCCGCACGCTAGCAGCGGCCGTGCTTTTTAGTCGTATACAATAGTCACGAGTCGCGAGTCGCTGTTCCGGAGCCGTTTTTTTCTTTCCGTAGGCCGGAGTTTATGTGACTATTGCGAACCGGCGCGCCGTCGTCGTCAATAACGCCATCTTGGCTTTCCGTGCGGTCGAGCCGTCTGTGGCTCTGTATTGTTTTTTGTTCCGTGTCGTGCCCCTCGTTGCACACACAAATCGCGTGTTGTGGCCGCCCGTGCTAAAACCGCAGTATTCCACCGTTATCGCCCGTCCGCTGTGTGCGTAGTGCGATCCGTCGCGTTCCTCACGTGTTGAGTCTGGCCGTCCGTCGGCTGTAAAATTTTGGTCCAAGTCGACGTTGTGGTGTGTCGTCGCCGCCCAGTCAACCACCTTCATCAGGCTGCTCATTATGGTACCGGGACAACTGTAGCACCATCGGTTGTCAACACTCGTCGCTATCAGTCTCGTCGCTATCAGTCCCGCGGCTATCAGTCTCGCCGCTATCAGGTCGTACACACGTACCATAATATTTTGTTGTTTACCTACCTACCGTATTGATTTATTCGCGAAATTTGAATTATTATTTGTTTGTATTGCTATTTTATTCCCACATATTTATTTTGCCGTTCGTATTGTGAACGTGCCACATATATTTACTAACACTAGTTTTAAGTGCATAGAATATTAGAATTATTTTTTACCGACCGTTACAATAAATCGTAACTAATACTGTCATATATTTAAATATTTTCCTTTTCTATTTTCTCTATCATCTTTCCGCCTTACAGTCCACTAATATCGCACGACAATTATTACCATACTCCATTATAGTTCGAGTGCGGGCAATACCTGGCGATCACCTCGCCGTCGCCGCTGCACGGCTGCTCTAATCAGGTTGCCTCACCATACATTTTGGTCCTTGCGAGCCGGATAGCTCAATTTTGGTATTTATTGTCTTGTTCACAATGCCGGGTACTTCTAATGTGACTAAAGCTCAGCGTGCTATTACGCGGGCACGTTTCATGCGTGATCGTCATTTTGAATCAATTCGTGAAATGCATACACTCGCTGTGCATGTCGAGTCAGGCGATGTCGAAAAGTGTGAGCTTGACGTACGTATTGATTCGTTTGAGACAGTTGTTTCAAAATTTCGTTTAGAACAGGAGGCTGTTGTCGATGCACTTATTATGAATGACAATATCGGGGAATTCAACGAAGCTGATGAGCCTGTCTCCAAGTCCGTTGAAGAAATGTATTTTAAAATAAAGCATATCATATCTCGTTTATCAAAAAAAGATTCTCAATCGACTACGATAGCCGCACCAACGCTAAGCGCGTTACCGAAAATTGAGTTGCCCAAATTTAACGGCGATGTTTTGTCTTGGTCTCTCTTTCGAGACACATTTTTATCTGCCGTTCATGAGAACCCGGATATAAGTGATATTCGACGGTTCCAGTATCTTTTAATGTGCGTAACGGGATCGGCACTTACCATAGTTAAAACTTTTCCGTTATCGGCGTCAAATTACAAATTAGCGTGGGGAGCGTTATTAAATCGTTTCAATAATCAACGACTTTTAGCTACCGCCCACGTCGATAAACTGTTTACTTTTAAACCAATAGCGCAAGAATCATTATCTGCATTGAACGCATTTGTCAATGTTTTTCGGGAAAATATTGCCGCCATAAAGGAACTCGGTGTCAATGACCTCGTCGGTTTCATTCTATTTCATCTCGCTTCAAAGGCACTAGATTCAGCCACTCGTCGTTCGTTCGAAATAAGTTTGGCGCCAAATCAAATGCCAGATTTTGATTTATTATTAGAATTTGTTCAACAACGCTGTAAAGTTCTCGAAAACATACAAGGTTCTGTAAGAGTTGAGCGGGCCGAGAAGAATGTTACAACCGGTAGATCTCGTCAAACTTCAAAATCGTTTATGTCAACTACATATGAAAAATCGGTTAATCAAAAACAGTTTAAATGTGCGTTCTGCAACGAAGCTCATACTATTTATCGATGCGTGGCTTTTCAGCAGACTACCGTCGAAAAGCGTCGAGATTTTGTATCTACCAACAAATTATGTTTTTCATGTTTGAGTACTTTGCATATGGTAAATAAATGTTCTTCAAAGTCAAGTTGTCGCATTTGTCAGAAACGACATCATACCTTATTACACTTAACAACGCCAACTTCAAACATCACGCAGGTTTCGGATCAATCCAACACCAACGTCGTGGATTCATCTATCCCTGGGTCTAGCAGTCAAGTGCAATTTTCTGGAACTTCACGAACAAACTCCATGGTAGTATTTGGGACAGCAATTGTCCGTGTAAAGGACAGTTGTGGCGTTTTACATTCTGTAAGAGTTCTTTTGGACAGCGGTTCACAAATTTCAGCCATCACCAGTAGTTGTGTGTCACGCATAGGTCTCGCCAAGCACAAGTGTTATACCGAAATTGTTGGTCTTGCACAAAATCCTGTTGCAAAAATAAAAGGCGTGACCAATTGTCAATTTATTCCACACCATAGTACAAATTATACATTTAAATGTAGTTTCATAATTGATCGGTAATTAAAAAATATTTTTCTCTACTACATTTGTGTTGTATTTATAGTGTTCATTATAATTTAAAGTAACCTGTACACGAATAACACGACTTTGACTACGTAATATTATATTAATTTATTTAATATTTTAATATCATAGTAAACAACTTTGATGTGTATTTTAAGGGTTTATCCAACTGAAAAAGGTTTAATGTCACTATATATTAATTTAGTCATATATTCACTCAATTTGAACATATATTTGTCTAAAAATTATATTTGTATTTTTTTGTGTCGAGAATCAAATAATTAAAAGTTATGACCATTATAGACAATCCAATTTCAATAGGCTGTGAATTAAATTTACTTCATTTTACCACTATCTGACCTATTTCAAATTCAAAATAATGTTCTCGCGTTTAAAAATAACTATAATTCATTTGCCTTTATCTGCCCCTCTTAATTGTAGGGGCTTTAATTGAAATATTTAGTGAGCTCGCGTCGTACAATATATCTACCGCGGATCACTGAACTGATAGCTCCATACCGTCTGTTTCACGGCCTATATTTATTAATAATCGTTATTCGCGACTGCTATCGATAAGTTATTAGTGTTATTACATTTTAATGATAATACAGGTCGTACTGTAACAATGATTTGATCAGTTTTAGTTATACTTTCGCATTGTAACAGTTAATGTTGTGTTAGTTTATTCAAAACAATTTCAATCGAAAACAACATTATACTTGTGCCAAAGCCCAATATTGACAATTTTGTTATTTTTGTAATTACAATGGATCAAGAATGTGAAGGTTTGAATGTATTTAATTATAAACATAAAACGGTATTTTAAAGTTATATTTATTTTAGCTGGTACAAGTCATGGTGGATACAATGACTACACATATGAAGATTTATTTAATTTTTTGCGTCAAAAGATTTCTTATGTAGATTAAAAAAGTATTAAACATACCTGATTCAACGTTTCTGATACTTGTGCTATGGACTAGCGTCCCGCATTACATAGTTCACGGTCAACTAGGTACCAGCCGCATCAATCTAGGGAAGGGTGCGACGATCCTTGTAAATGTAGGAGAGACAGCATTTCTGGAAATCATTAAAATTAGGGACATACTAAATCATGGGAACAGACGACTATAAAAATGTCCTCAATAAGGGTGCACAAGACGTAGTTTTATGCATCATTACAAAAGTTCAAAGAACCAAATGTTTAAATGTAATATTATAATATATACTCTTAATGTTAATTATAATATCAATCGCTAAGGTCTGCAGCTGCACGGGATGCACATTTGGCTTGTATGTGGGCGAGTAACATTTCCGTCAGTCTAGATAATTATACCACATCCGTGAGAACAGCGACAAGAACGAGTAGACTATGGGGAGTAGAGGGTAGCACTATATAAGGGACCCCGAAACGGCCTGTATTCAGACGCGACTTGACCAGACTAGCCAGAGCACCTTCACGCCAGTCTGTTGTTTAATTTAATTCATTGGACTTAGAAAATTTCTTATAAACAATATTCTGAACTTAGAAAATATTCGAATCAAACCGAATTTATTCTATCATTCAGAATACTTAACTTACATTCAGCTTTCATGTTATAAATAAATATATGTTTTATCACAATAAATAAACAATTAATCTAATTAAGAAGAATTCTACGTTGTGTAATTAACTCAAGAGTCACCTTCCAACCATCATCCTTGACTACTGATACCTGTAGGCGACGTGATCACTACATCTGGCGCAGTCGTGTACGGAACTACTAGTATTATTATAATATCACTACACTTGCAAAAGAAAAAGGACAACTTTTGGCAGATGTAAATGTATTAAGTGTTCTTCTAATGTTACAATTGAATTTTTAAAAAAAAGAACTGTCAACAATTTTACTATCACTTTTGTATGGCGATATCAGTTTTTGTTCTTTTTGTGATAAGAAGAATGGGACTACGACAAAACAAATATGGGCAAATATGCGCCGTATAATGGTGCAAATGATACACTACATACTTGTTTTAAATAATTATCATGGAATAAGAAATTGAGTATGTTACTTTCGCCCCGTGTTACTTTTGTCCCCGGTCTCCCCTACCCTGCATCCGCTTTCGGTTTTTGACTCAATCACCAGTGTTGTATAAAGATAATTTTTTAATTATATAGATAAAGATAAAAGATAATTGCTGGAATAGTTATCTAGATAAAGATAAAAGATGAATAATAATTTAATTATCTAGATAAAGATAAAAAATTAGCATTTATTATCCAGATAAAAAAAAGATGAAAATTTTTTTAAAGGTAGCTATTATTTTATCACAAAACTAAATTGCATAAAGTATATATTATATAACAAATGTATTATATAACACATTTAAATATTATAACTAAATAAATATAGTATAATATATTAATAAATAATATTAGTAAATCGTTATCGTTTTACTATTGAACACGTTTAAAATAAATTAAATTAAAAAGATTACTGAAGGCAAATGTTATTTTTTTAAGTGTAACAAACAATTATAATAATGGTATTTAAATATTCAGTATTTAAAATTCCAGTAACAATATTTAATGATTAATAACTAATAAGTAATAGATAATCGGCAATAGGTAACTAATAAATAAACAAACTCTATGCTAATATATTTTTTTTTTATTTTTCCTCAAATATAATAACAAAAAATATAAGCATAATATAATAACATTTATGTATTGCAATAAGTAAAAAAATTCTTATAAAATAAAAATAATAAGCAATTTTTGTTTTAAAAATAAAAATCTAATACTTTAGTCTTTAGTAATAGTATTACTATATTATAATAATATAGTTATGTTTCATAGAATTTAACAAAAACAAAATACATATATAACTATACATTTTAATAAAGCGAATCTTAAAATTTATAATACAAGAAGAATATCAAAGAATTGAAACATTATTGTAGTCGATCATTATTATTTAAAAGGAAACACCTACAACATAAAAACATTTCAAATGTTTTGTCGCTTAGTCTGTTACGCCTGGGAGTTAAAATTTGAGACCCACAACTAAACAAGCGTTCCACAGGAGCAGAAGATGGTAATGTTGTATTATATTTAAGAAATACATGTTTTACAATAGGATAAGAGTTTAAAATGTTCAGTTCTTTTTCTTTAGAATCTAAGTAAGACAAAGCTTGCACATTAGCAATGTTTGTTGATGCAGAAGTAGATGGTTCAGAATTATTTTCATTAAGAATATTATAAAAATCATCATCATCATTATCAACTGTTTCCAAGTCTGTGTTTGAATCTAAATTGTTAAATGATGAATTGCATTCAGATAAATATAATTTTTTACAAATTGACATAAATCTTACGGGAATACAATTTAATTTAAATTTTGGATGACTTATTGATGACAATATATAAGCTTTGCTTTTGACATGTTCAAGATTAAATATGAATGGAAATCTTTTTTCTAGACTAATAACTATCGACAATGATAATGGCCTACAATACACCAAACTTGTTAAATTAAGTAACTTTAATCTCAGTGCAATTATTGTGGGAATAACATAACCCAAAAAACAGGTTTTTTACCCTGTAATTTGTCAAGGGAAACAGCTAATGGCTCCATTACACAACAATATTCCTCTAAAAATGACCATTCGTTTAACGTAAGTTTACTTAATTTCAAATCATCAAATATAGATATAAGTTTATCTTTATAAGAAACTACTTTTTTAGCAGCAAAGAACATAGAGTTCCATCTAGTTAGTATGGGAACGGGAAATTTACAATTGCATACATATTCTATTTTATCAGAAGCGACAGTGCTTCTACTCAATAGATTCCAAAACGAATTTAGCTTTTTGAAAGTTGAAGTTGATATTTTATTATAGGACGAGTGAGAAATTTTAGAAGTATCTACAGTTGCTATAAGATTCAGTGTATGAGCAGTACATGTCATGTGCTCTGGTAATTCATATTCATTGCTATAACTTTCAGAACTAAGTATTGAATCCATTGTAATGATTTCAACTTCTTCCTCATTATCTGAATTATCAGAACATGAATCACCGCTTCCAAACCAATTGACTTCTAAATTATCATACTTTGAAGAATTTGAATCTGTATGAACTACAGATTGAGAAGAAAATATTCTAAATGATTTTCCGAAGTTACTAGCATTGTCGGTAACGGTGTGCGAGATTTTAGAATTATTTATTTTATAGTATTTAGTAATTTCATTGATAATCTCAGCAATATTATCATAAGTATGACTACCTTTTATGCGTCTGCATCCTAGAACATAAGATGACCTATTATAAGTATTTTCATTTATAAAATGGCATGTCATGCCTAAATAACTCTTGTTGTTGCAGCTCCAAATATCGGCAGTAGTACATATAAAGCTATGCTCAGAAATAAGTTTAGTTAACATAGAACTATATGACAAATATTTAAGTTTTAACTCTTTTAACATCACTTGTCTATCAGGAAGAGAAATATTTTCTGTGATTCCAGTAAGACCTTTGATTAAACGCCGAAAAGCTGGTTTTTCACAAGTTACCATGGGTCGCATTTCTTCAACAATATATTCAAAAACCAATGTAGTTACCTAAAACAAAATTAAACAACTATAAATATTAACATAAAAATTATATTATTTAAACTATAGCACTTTTAGGTAGGTTATTATTTAATGGATATTCTCATTTCTCAACAAAATAATAGTAAGACAACTAATGAATAATATTTGAGCAAATTAAAATTATAATTTTATAAATGAAAAACTGCAAAGAACTGCAGCAGCAATAAACTGATAAACTCATTTGAACATTATTGTTATTACTAGTTGAAATATTAAGTTTGTTAAAACTAATTATTCATTTTGGATAATGATATGGTCTATGAGAAAGTATTGTGTAAATGCAATAAAATATAATACGTCTAATAACTACCTATAGATTTGTTTAATTATAAACTATTTTTAACCAACTTTATTTAGATTTTAATGTTAAATTGGTGCAATAATTAGAATATTAGATGATCTATATCAAATGTTTGAGTTTCAAATGTGAAAACAATTAGGTAGGTACTTTAAGAAAATATCTGTAGTGATTAAAGTGTAATCTGAATTTTTATTGCTTAAAAAAGTAAATAAACTACTACATAGCTCTTTTAAACCCTATTTAAAAATGATATACAAGATATCCAGTTTTTGTAGTAGAACTTAACCAGGTCTAGTTCAGGAGAAGTACTTACTTTAGATTTTGAAACTTTATTTGACTGTGCGAATGGCAATGTTGACTGAGTAGAAGGCAATGTTGAATCATTTGTTGATTTTTTTGATTTGTAACAATCTTTTATTGCCTTAACTTTTGAAAGACTTCCTGGATGTTTATACTATAAAAATATACATTCAAATAGTATCTACAATGTTATTATAAAATATATAGGTAAACATTTTTTATTAGAAAATATACATTACCTACTTATCAATTCAATACTACCAAGAAATTGTAATGGTAAAGCGGGTGGTAAAGTAAACTAGCCCATTACAAATCTAAAAAAGAAATGTTAATTTTTTTTTTTTTATTTAATATTTTGGTTAGCCAATAGTGTTTTGATAGAGATTTCTTTTAAATGGTATATATAGATTATAAATAATGTATGCTTTTATTAAAAATCAAAAAATATGTTAAACATATTATTAAAATAATAGCTTTAGGTCGTAGCGCAGGATACTTATTTATGATTAAAGTATAAGCCACTTAGGTAAAAAAAAAAAAAAATCATAATGAAAACAGTGTAGTACCTATCCCACACAGCAAATTGAAAATATTGATATTTTGAAAATATCTTAAGAAAGTATTTTGTCAAATATTTCGTTGAAAATATTATTGAAGTAACTTCAAAATATTTGGTTCTATACATATTAAATAAAATATATTCGTAATATTTTCAAAACTTTGTGTATCAAATATTGTTATTTGATATTTCATCAAACATCTTCAAAATATTTGGTTCTATACATATTAAATAAAATATATTCGTAATATTTTCAAAACTTTGTGTATCAAATATTGTTATGTCCTATTCCTTCAAACATCTTCAAAATATCTGGTTCTATACATATTAAATAAAATATATTAATATATTAATATAATATATTATAGCGTATAATAAAATAATTGGTATCGTTTGACACTGTCCATCTACTGCTTATTCACCTTAAAGTAAAAACTCATCAATTTTCTATGTATAATAGCATCTATTAATTTATTCTTAGCGTGTGGGAAAGTGAATCTTGTCAATATGTTAACAGCAGGGAGTTGAAAGATAAAAATGTCTAGAATGATTTTCAAAATCGTAAGGAAAATTTAAAAAAAAATGAAGGATATGCGGATGATATATTATATACCTAACAACAATAAGCAGGATTTTGTACGCAAAACCAGTTTTTAATTAAATTGGTATATAAATCAAAAAAAGAATATGAACGCGAATAGATATACTTAAAAAATTTTCAAGATTTTTGCATAACATTTTTCATATGGAAGACTACAAATTTATTTTAAAATAACGATTAAAACATTTTTACTCTTTTTAAGCAATTTATTTAATAAGCATGAGATATTTTTGTCAATTATAATAAAATTGTCGTTTAATAATTTTTTATACTCTTTCAAATAATGGTTAAATGTTGATTTCAATTCTAACTATTAGTAAAATTAATAACCATCATAATAATATATACTATAATTTGTTATTTATAGCAATTTATAGCATTTTTAACAAAAATAAAGTTGTGCGTAAAAATAAATAACACAAAACATTTTTAGGAACGTTTAATAAAACTAAAAAGTTCATAAAATTATAATCATTTTTTATATGTTTTTTATTTAGAAATTCGTGCTAAATGTTCCTTTCATATTATCCAAGATTTAAATATTTAATACACCATTTCTTAATAGTTTCGTTATCTTGGACAGATAAAAAGTAGTTTTGAAGTCCCATGAAAAATAATTTTTGGTAGGTATACACATTATAATGTACACTTGAAAGACAGCGATTATAACACAATAAGTATAATAACACGCATGTGGTGTAGCGTCCTTTCAATAAGAACTCGTTATAAAAATAAAAAAAATCTTCATTCATTTTTGACACATTTTTATATTTTACCCGATTTTTTCCCATTGTTGAACATTTTTTGACCACGTTTGTACTATTTATATTAGGTTATATAATAGCTAGCGTATACCTCAAAAAGTTTAAAAAAATGTTCGTGTCCACTTTTCGTTTGTATTTTCCGCCCATATAACTGCAAAAATCACGCAAAAATTCAAAAGTGCGATAGGTACCTGGCTCCTACTATATTATGTTTTTGATCAACCATTAATGTTCAATGCTTAAATAAGCGGCTATATAATATAATATAATTATATATACAATATTATTGTACCTACTGAATTTTAAAATAGACTTATTTTAATTATATAATCAACATTAACCGTTCAATTTCAACTTAAATATTGTATTTAACTCTTATGCTCGAAATTTGTATATTATATTTCATGATGTAAATCGAAAACAAATTAATAATAAATTCGATAACGAAAATTTTAATAAATTTATTTTATTTAATAAAAATTGTATTATTTTATTTTAATGTTTTGCTAGACATATATGCCACTGTTATTTTTGCCGTTCAGATTTCCTACTTTTTTTGTGGATTTTCCTAACATTTTCTTTCATATTAACAAAAAATAAATAAATAGCCAAATTAGTCAAGCAGTTTTAGAAATCGGAGGGAACCCGTAATAAAAATTTCCAATTCGATTTTATATACATATAATATATAGGTAGTAAATATTAACAATATACCTACTGTAAACGCACGAAAAGGTTAAATCTTAAATAGTCGTTAAGTTTTCTGAAATTATCTGCAATAGCAACTTTTTTTTTTTTATTTATTTAGAAAATTTACAATCTGTATTACATAACACTATAGGTAAAATAGATGACTGACATAACACTATATATACATAAAATAAAATATAACATGAAGCACAAGATGAGGGAAATCATCCAACGATGGTGTACCCTCCTGAATAGCAACCTTACAAAAGAACAAATATATATACCTAATGACAGATGGCGCCAATAAATTGTAATTTTGCTATTAGTATTTTCCTGGTGGATTTTCCTACTATTTACAATTACGATGAACACCACAAAAAAAGAATCATCAGCCAAATTTATTGGTCCCGCGTCCCGCCGTAGGTTATGAGATTGGTCGTTTAAAAGTTTATGCGTATAATATATGTATAAAAGTAATAAATTGAGATAAAATCTATCCTTTATCTTATGACGGAGACCAAAACACACACATACCTATTGAATATGATCATTATTATATGAAAATCGGTTGACTGGTTTCAGAGTCTATCGCGGAAACACCCGTCCTACTACACAACATTTTTATAAAGATATGTAATCCTAAATGGTATTTTTGGTGCAACTATACAAGTTATTAATATACCTGTATAATATCAATTTTTGCGTGTTTCAATAATATGCAATTAAATCCAGTCTTTA
Source organism: Diuraphis noxia (assembly GCF_037042655.1). Taxonomy (NCBI): domain Eukaryota; kingdom Metazoa; phylum Arthropoda; class Insecta; order Hemiptera; family Aphididae; genus Diuraphis; species Diuraphis noxia. The sequence continues at coordinate 103,176,617 of NW_028301711.1, read as the reverse complement.
ATATATTGTCATCTACATAATGTGTAATACACAATCATTATACGACTGATTATAAATAAAATATATCGATTCCGGCTGCTTGTATTTAGATGATGATCCATGTTGTATTATGTGATATTATATAACTGCCTATTTTATTGTATATTATTATTATTGTAACAAAATTATTTTTTCGTAATTTTTGCGTGCCGTAGTGTGACGACAATAGTAAATAGTATTAATAATAATGTATTAGAATATATATGCGTTGCTGTTGTATAGTTGTATTATCATTTATCGATTATATTGATGTATATTATTTTTAATTCTATACTGAATTAAAATTTAAAACATAATAATGGGTAATTCCGTGTTTTGTTGACGACTTATTGACGTACGCGCGTTCCGTACCGCTATCAATCGCTGCGGCGCTGTCGCCTTTCTGTGAATAGTTATATCATAGGTTATATTAGTCGTGCTTATACTCGTGTCCGTCCGTCGTTTGCAGTCGTCTCTCATCATTAAAACCAGTAAACCACGTGGACACGGTACCGTATTCATAGATACTATATGAATCCGCATTGAACATAATAATAATATTATATCTGTTGTACCGTTGTACCTTGTACGTTTGTCTTCGAAACTTCCCAAATTCCGAAACCACGCCATTTCGTTGGCCCATCAGGTGCGTGTTACGGTGATGTTCGTGTCGTTTCGTTCGTCGTTAGTAATATTGTTACTTGTGATCCGGATAATTATTCATTTTAATTTATTATTGTAGTGTTTGGCACCGTCGTCTGATTCGCGGGTTCGTCGTCTAACTGTTGTTACAATATTGCTCAAATTGCCACTACGTGTTAATATAGCACCGTCCGATCATCGCATATAATATATAATATATATAGCGGTATAGTTGTTGCAGTGCATGTGCGTTCATGGTTATTGGACATCAATTGGTGTGACAGTATATTATAAAAAGGTAATTACACCTATTCAATTATAACTATTATTTCTATTATTGTGATCAGCGTGAGTAGTATAGATGTACCATTCCTAGCGCACTTTTATTTTATCAATAAAAGATCACAAATAAAACAATGTGCAAAAAGATCAGAAAATCAAAATGCAATAATAATTAAAATATTTTTCGCAAAACTTATGAAATGCAATAATAATTAAAATATTTTTCGCAAAACTTATGATATTAATAATTAAAATATTTTTTACAAAACTTATATTATTAATAATTAAAATTTTTTTTAAAAACATATATTTAAACGCATGCCCAATGCAGGCACACATTATTATTATAAACATTTTTTAATAGAACAATTCTATTAAAAATATTTTTCTAATCTTTTTGATTTTGATTTCTAATTAGTGTATTCAAATGGTTTACAAAATCATTTCTATCTATGTTTGTTTTATAATGTCCCCAAGCTAATGTATCAATACCATTGTCCAAAATAAATCTTTTATCATCATAAACACTTAGAGCTTTTTTGTTTTGTTCTACAGTAAAAATATCATGTTTCTTAGTTCTAAATAAATTTTGTTTAACATATTTTGATTCTTTTGTTAGTAAACAATTTTCAAAATCATTAAAACATATTTTATTTTCCACAACATTTTTTGTAACACCTTTAGCTTTTTTAATTTCTTTTTCAGTATCTAAGATTCGATGTGAATATAATTTGGATCTTAAACCTATAAATTCAGTCATAATTTTTCCATTTAACTCATCTTTAAACTTTCCTAAGACTTTTTTGTTAACTAAAGGTAAACCATAAATATTATCTTTTGAATAATCTGAAGTGTCAAAATGATCTAACATAATTTTCATATCTTGATAAAAATCATTAGTTTTTATTTCTAATATTAGTGAATCTGTATCTGTATATAACAATCTAACTCTATTTCCATATTTTTTCTTTATAATATTATAATAAAAATCATACATTAACATTTTAGATAAATCTAAAATACACATTCCTAGATATATTGGTTGTTTGAAAGATATTTGTGTTCTTTTCATATGTACTGCAGCTAAATTTTCTGTAAAAATTGTCCTTCTATCAAAATTTGGTTTTGCAATTAATTTGTCTAAGCTGAGTGCATTAGAACATAATCTTATATCAACATGATTTCGAACATTCATCATAGTACGTCCATAAACACTATTATTCATTAGTTTGAAATAGTCTTTTTCAAACTCATTCTTAGCTTCTGATCTGAGATTAGTATTAAAATCAATATACACTTTTAACCAAGGAGATTGACTAAATTCTAACACTCTATGAATTTTCTCTATCTTTAATCCTAAATTAATATATAATTTTAGTGTTTCATAATGTATTATATATTTTTTCTTATCATACAAAGTTGTTAATAATTTTGGGAGTTGTTCGTTATCAAAATGTTTTTCTGGTGCTAAAGGAAAATCTGAATGTATATCATGAAGTTCTTTAGGGTAAGATAAATCTACTTCTAAAATATAACCTTTACATGATTTATCAGAAATATTCATTACATCAAAATTCTTCACATTATCAACCCATTTGAAATCTCCAGTAGGTAAATATTTACTCATTGCCCACCCATAAAGATTATTTGCATCCAAATATTGTAAAAATATTGACTCCTCCTTTTTTTTAAATTTATCTCCCATGTATTTATTGTTTGCTTTTGAATATCTTTGACTACATTGAGATAAACCACCTCGGATTCCAGATTCGAACATCAATATTTGATCTATATCTGTTAATAAATCTAATTTTACTTTTGTCATTCTTAACATACAATCCCATGCAAATCCTGGTGTTGTGTAATACCACATAAGATCTAATTTATATTTTTTTAAAGAAATATCTCTAAAATTTTCTATTATATCTGTTGATAATAAAACATCGATCTTATTATATAAACTAGTGAATTCACGCATATTTTGTATATTAAACACTTTCCAAATTTTCTGTGAGTTTTCATATTCCTCTTTAGTTATATTTTTATTAGTAAGAGAACTATAAAATTTTTCAATAGGAGGTAAACATAATTCATTAAATTTTTCTTCACAATCCATATACTCATAGGGATAAGCTAACTTTCTAGTAACTAAATCTAAATGTTCTTCAGGAAAATATTTACTAAGTTCTTTAAATTTATTTTTTAAATTTAATTTTGAATCATTTCTTAAATTATTTGTTAACTTGTCTAAAGAACTAGGTAAAAATTTGAATGAATCAATAAATCTTAATTCTGTATAAATTTTTATTTCTTCGCCTTTCCTAGTTACTTTACGTGGCATCATTTTTGAAAAAGAAATATATTTTTCCTCATTATTTGCAAGTAATTTTATTTTTTCATTATCATTCCCAAATTCTTTTATAAATAGATGGGCATCATAACCTGAAAGATTATGAAAAACAATTGGAATAAAACGTGGATTTTGATAATTAAGATTACAGATAGAATGTGCTGCTCCTCTATATTCTCCAGTTAAGTGGTCATGATCCCGAACTTTTCGCATATTTTTATTTTTATTTTCTATTTCGTTTTTAAGTTTATCTTCATACAATTTTAATTTTTTAGCATCATCGTCTTCAACTATTTTAAAATTTTTGTAATATTTAATTACATCTTTAATTATTTTAAAATTTTTTTTATATAATTTTAATTTTTTAGCATCATCACCGTCTTTAACTATTTTAAATTTTTTGTAATATTCAATAACACCTTTAATTTTTTTAGCATCATCGTCTTCAACTATTTTAAATTGTTTGTAATATTCAATAACACCTTTAATTATTTTAAATTTTTTCTCTAGCATTGGAGGCAAATCTGATAAATATCTTTCACAAATATGACATTTATCAGATTTATTATAATAATTATTTAATTGTTCTGCATTCAAAGTTTTCATAGGAACTATTTTATCATACATTTTAGAAATAAGTATTTCTTCATTTTTCATACATTCATAAAATTTTTGAGCAACGTTTGGACCAGAATATTCTACAGGAGGTTTATAATCATCATTACTATATTTAATATAATAACAAAAATTATTAGGTATATGTTTCTGATAGCATTTTGTAAAAGATTCTGTATCATTTGGTTGACAAGTATATATTGGTTTAAGTGTACATTCAATGTCAGCATAAATCACAAAAGGGACTCTTAATGAATGATTATAATTTTGAAATTCTAAAGTTTTATTATAGGCTTCTGGTAGAACTATTTTAGCAGCTTTATTATTAGCACAATACATTTGATGGTCATTTAACTTATTTTTTGTATCAAAACTATTTAAACACATTTTACATATAAGTCTTTTATGACCATCTTTTGTCATTTGACTTCCACAAAGTTTCCATAAATCCTTAATCCAACAATAATGACCTTTATTCTTATTATCCTTTCTTAAATACATCAAATCTATATGATTGGTTTTTTCTATAATAGTTACTTCTAAAGGTACAATTACTTTTTTATCTAAACAATAAATATTAATGGAAATATCTTTTGTTCTTTTAACAAATTTTGGAACGTCTGTGGTTTTTACTGGAAATTCAATACCTTTTAATGCATTATCAAATTCATTTTCAAAAGGAATATATTTAGTTACTCTTTGCGCATCTTTTTTAGCAGGATGTAAAGCAGAGAGTATTGCCCAAAGAAAACATTTATCATCTTTATTTTGAACATTGATAATAGCTTTTTTATCTCCAATATGTTTAGGTAATGGAATATATGAAGAACCCTTCAAAGGAACATATTTATTTATATTTATTCCCAAACTTAAAATTTGATGAAGTCTCCATTGAGAATCTTTCATTTCAAACTCTTCAATTTCATATACAATTTTAATTTTATCATTTGTATAATAATCATTTAAGTCAGAATTTGTAGTTAAAATTTTATTTGTTGTTTTAAAATTACATTCTTTATATTCCATATTTTCTTCATTAGTACCTCTCTTATATATAGCAAGAAACATAATATTAACTTTTAAATTTTTCTTCTTTAATGCATGTTTAAGTTGTCCTATTACTGGATTATCTAAACGATTTAAAAACACTTGAACATCTTTAATACCCATATTATTTTTAATAACATAAGTTTTTAATCTACTTTGAAATGCTGTTTCTTCATTTTTTAAAATAAGGCGAATCGTGTTGTTCTTTTCAAACATTTTTGCACTAAAATTGAAAACTCTATGTGGTTTGGGTATTATCTCTTTTTTTGTTATTTGTTTTTGGTATTTTCTCTTTTTTTTGTCTTATTTGTTTTGTTGTTCTACCTTTGTATGTTTTATTAAACTTAGGTTTAATTGTTTGATCTGGATCATTGTTTTGATGACGAATAGATTTTAAATGTCTAGACAAATTTTTGTAACTAACTGTTAAGTTACATTTATCACAAGTTTTGTTATCCATTTTATTATAGATAATGTTTCCTTTAACTAAAGGTTCAATTTTATTTATACTTTCCATTTATTATAGAGAATATTTTTTTTTTTTTACATTCAATTTTTAATAAAAATTATTTTTATTAAAAATAACATTTGACCTCCTTCTGAAATAAATGTTTCTTTGTTTTTGTGGTAATTACAATAGAATAATCATGGCCGGAAAAACCGGCCATGATTTTAGACCACTCAGTAAACTGACTATTATAGATATCACTTCCTTTAACTAAGGTCATATGAACAAATAGATTATAAAAAAATAAAATAAATAATTATGAATATATTTTAAATAATATTAAGATCCCATACTAAATTCACACATTTTAATATTTTCTAAATCTTGAACAACACAAATATTATCTAGATAATAGTGATTATAATCACCTGTTGCAATAATTTGTTCATTAGCTATTTTACAAAGTTCTAACCAAGTTGGTGAATGTAATAGTTTAGAAACATAAGGCTTTCCATTTCCAAAATCAACATCTCCTTGACTAATAATGAAAATATTTCCTTCAATTGGAATTTTATTTAGAGTATATTTAACACTCTCAGAATTTTCATAGAATTCAAAAGCACAAAATTTCACATAACATTTATTTTTTTGTATACTTTTTTTTATATCATTTTGCATTAATTTCAAATAATTATAATTTTTTTGTTTTTCTTGGTTAATTGGTATACCTTTGTATGTTTTATTAAATCTAAAAGGTACAATTGTTTGATCTATATCATTTTTTTGATGGCGAATAGATTTCAAATGAGCAGCCCAATTTTTACAACCAACTGTTAAATTACATTTATCACAAGTTTTAGGAGGATATGTAAATTTTTTATTCATTTTATTATTGTTAACATTTTCTTTAACTAAAGATTCAATTTTTTTATTTTCCATTCTTTATTATATAGAATATTATTTTTTTAATAGAATAATCGTGATCGGTTTTTCCGGTCACGATTTTAGACCACTCAGTAAACTGACTATTATAGATATCACTTCCTTTAACTAAGGACGTTCCCTAATTTTAGGGACGTCAGGTTATTTTAATTTAATAAAAATAATTTTTATTAAAAATTCTATTTAAAATATTGTGTTTTGCATCTCTTCGTTATAAAAACTCCCTTCAACCTCTTCATTATTTAAATCTATAATTTTATAGGTTATAGGATTTGTGTTTAAAATTTCATTAACTATAAATATTTCTGTTGTCCAATTATTACTATATTTATTAGCAAATGTTTTTTTATATGCTTTTATTCTGACTCTATCACCCACGCTAAATTTTATTTTTAATTTAGGTTTGTTTTTTGTATAAAATAATTTGCGTAGAACAAGGTCTTCATTAGATTTATTTACTTCACAAGGTTTCATACCAATAGATCTATGTATATCATCAAAATTATATTCATCTATTAAAGATTGTAAAATGTTAAACCATTTTTTAGATTTTTGCATTTCAAATTTTATTCTCATTTTTCCGTTTAATGTTCTATTAAATCGCTCAATAATTGCAGATTTTTCTTCGTTTTGAGTATGATACATATGAATATTATATTTTTCCAAAGTTTGTTTAAAATGTTTATTTACAAACTCCAAGCCTTTATCAACATGTAGTAATTTTGGTGGTTGATGTTTTTGTGATTTAGCTTGTTTTATTATTTTTTCAAATGTTTTTGAAACACTAATACCATCTTTATTTTTGAGTGGTAATGCCCATACAAATTTTGAAAAAGTATCTATAACAGTAATTATATAACAATAACCTTTATTTTCATTTGAATAATTTCTCATTATAACTAAATCAGCAGCCCATAGATCATCAATACCTTTAGTGATAATCCTTCTTTTAGGAAATCTTAATCTGACCGGTTTATGAAGTTCTTTAGCTAATAAAAATTTGTCTGTATTATTTGAAATATTTTGATTTATAGATTTATTGGTGACGGGTTGTTCAATTTCAGATGATGTTGTAAATTTACTTTTATTTGTTTTACAATCCAAACATTTTGTTGAAATTCTCCATCGACCATTAACTGTTTGAATTTTAATAGGATTAAAATTGTTTGTTCTTTTTTTACATTTAAGGCAATGTATAGTTTGTAATAATTCATCGCTCATTTTATATTATAGAAATTTTTTCAAAAATCTTTGGAAATGGTTTTAGACTATCAGACTTTGAGGGGGACTTAAAGAGAATTAAAATTAAAAATGTTTAATCAAAACATGAACATTCTAACATAAATAGCATCGGAGTTATACTTAAATCAAAAATATGAAGTGAGGGGTAAACTTTTAGTATATAGTGTAGATAAGTATATAAATAATATCTGTGCTGTTCCGACTTGATAATATCAATTATTAAATGAATTATCAGACTTTAAAATATTTAATAATAATAATAATAACAAATATTTTCAATTGAAAAAAAAAATCTGAAAAAAAATGCAAAAAATCGGTAAAATCATTCCCAGCTTTACAGATACCCGTTATGAAAAAAGGAGGCCGGAACTCTTTTACAGATATCTGTAAAGCTATCGTGGGAGGGAGAAATTATCCAAGTGTTGTTGATCGTCAACTACAGTTTTTCAGTAGAACTAGATAGGTGGGCGCCTACACCTATCCAATTTACTGTAAAGGTACGGTTTCCTAGACGCGACCGGTCTCGGCGACAGGTCGCCGCGATCGGTCGCTACGACCTGTCGTTGGTGCGTGCTGGTTTCCCAGGCGCGACTGGTCGCCGAGACCAACAATTAGTCTACATTATATTTTGTATCGTCTCAGTGTTCTCGCCGTGAAGACGTATTTTGTGTTTCATTATTTTTTAGTTGCAATATGAGTATCACTAATATAATAACTAATAATAATAAAATTATATTACTCTTACTTGAAGAAGAAGAAGAAGATGATGAATTATTAATTACACGTTATAAAAAGAGACAAAAAGTGAATGACTTATTTATCAATAGAAAAACAGAGGGATTCTTTGAAATTTTAATAAATAGACATTTGTCGAATGACGAAACGAAATTTCGCGAGTTTTTCCGTGTTAACAAAATACAATTCGATTACTTGTTATCACTTGTTGAGGTAGAATTATCGAAAGAACCATACAATCGAGTGAAAGAACCAATTACAGCTTCAGAAAAATTGGCAGTTACTTTAAGGTGAGCTACTAGTATAATATAAACTTGTCATACGTATTTGTATCAATCATCATTAGTTACCTAACTTATAAAGTTATACATAATGTTATATATTAGACATTAAGTTTTTGTGGTTATACAATTTTACCGTATATAAATATTTGATAAAGACGTGCTCATTGTTTGTTGTAAATTGTAATGGTTTTACTAAATACCGTAATAAAATAATTTAAAATAAATATATGTATCAATATCATTCACTTTTTATAGGTATATGGCTACTGGAGAATCATTTCGATCGCTGTCATTTGGTTTTCGAATATGTCACGACTATATTAGCATAATAGTAAAGCAAACTTTAACAGTTTTAAAACATAAACTAGTTCCAATTTTTTTGCCAGACCCACGCCAAATTGATTTTAAAAAAAAGGCTGAAGAATTTTGTTATAAATGGAACTTTCCTAACTGTATACTTGGTATTGATGGTAAACATATACGTATACGGTGTCCACAGAATTCGGGATCTTTATACTACAATTACAAAGATTTTTTTTCTATTGTACTTTTGGCGATGGTTGATGCCAATTATAAATTTGTGATTGTTGATATCGGTTCCTACGGAAAGGAAGGAGACAGTAGTATTTTCCTTAAATCTGACATAGGGCAGCGAATTTTAAACGGATCATTTGGATTTCCAGAAGAAAGCTTTCTCCCCGGTTCTAATATTGTAGTTCCACACGTAATTGTAGGTGACGAAGCGTTTCGTTTACACACTCATATAATGAAACCATATTCTAAAAAATCAAGTAGAGAAGATGTATCAAAAAAAACATTTAATTATAGACTAAGCCGAGCAAGGCGTGTCACCGAAAATGCGTTTGGGTTGTTAAGTCAAGTGTTTCGAGTTTTTTATCAGCCTATAAATGTTCAAACTACAACATGTGATAATTTAATATGGGTGTCATGTTGTTTACATAATATGCTGAGAGACGGATACTTGGAAAAAAATAATAAACCATTTTATGAATACGACTGTGAACAAACTGCACCAACCAACAATATGTTGGAAATCAGTGCAGGAGGTGGATTTTTTAACATGGAAGGATTCAAGGTGAGAGATCAATTTAAACATTTTTTCAACAACGAAGGTGCATTAAACTGGTAGATGTTTACATATTTTTAGTGAAAAATAATATTTAAATACTGTTTGATAAAAAAATTGTCCTTTGTATTTTACTAGGTATCAAATAAATATTACATGAAAAATGTATTAATTACTTTAACATGTATTTTTTAAAATTGTTATAGTCTACTCGACATATTTTTTGTAAGAACTAAATTCATTAAATAAAAAAAAGTATTATGCTTATGTGCTTTTTAAATACATAGTTTAAATTAAAACTATTTGTATCTTATTTTTACCTTATATCTAGTTGTCGAAAGGTGCTAATGACAATGAAGAAGTATTTGCAATTGATGTTTGAAATAAGTCAGGTGAAGCGGAGGGCGTGACTTGAGTATGTGGCATTATATTGTATGATACTGGCGACGGTGTACTTTGAGTATCTGTCATCGAGTATGATATTGCAGGTGACGGCGTACCAGAATTAGAAAACTCAAGGTTATAATTTGGTTGAATTGGGTAGAAAGCTGGTATTGTTTGATGTGAATGATCACCATATTTGTCTTCAAGTTCATTTACCATATTTAATGCTCTGAATTTAGCTTCTTTTATAGCTATTCTGGGTAATTTTTTAACACTTAAAGCTACACTTTTAAAAAACAAATCAATTTCGTCATCTTCATTTCTTTTATTTTCAGCATCTAAAAGAAGCTGGTTCTGCTCTTCAATTTTTTTAATGGTGCTATGGACTAGCGTCCCGCATTGTTTAGTTCACGGTCAACTAGGTACCAGCCGAACCAAGATAGGGTAGGATGCGACCAACTTTGTAATTATAAGAGAGAAAGCATCTCGTGGAAATCATTAACGTTAGGGCAACACGTAATCATGTGGTTAGACGACTATGAAAGATCGTTGATAGGTATGCACAGGATGTGGGATTATGCATCATTACAAAAGTTACAAGAAACAATGTCATAATGTATTATTATAATGTATATTTTTTCATAATAATAATAATGTTAATAATAATATAAATTATCGAAGTCTGTAGCCGCATGGGATACGCATTTAGCTCGTACGTGGGCGAGTGGCATTTCCGTCAATCTAGATAACTTTACCACATCCGTGAGAACAGCGACAAGAGCAAGTAGACTATGGGGAGTAGAGGGTAGCACTATATAAGGGACCCCGAAACGGCCTGTATTCAGACGCGACTTGACCAGACTAGCCAGAGCACCTTCACGCCAGTCTGTTGTTTAAATTAATTCATTGGACTTCGAAAAATTTCTTACAAACAATATTTTGAACTTAGAAAATATTCGAATCACACCGAATTTATTCTATCATTCAGAATATTTAACTTACATTCAGCTTTCATGTTATAAATAAATATATGTTTTATCACAATAAATAAACAATTAATCTAATTAAGAAGAATTCTACGTTGTGTAATTAACTCAAGAGTCACCTTCCAACCATCATCCTTGACTACTGATACCTGTAGGCGACGTGATCACTACATCTGGCGCAGTCGAGTACGGAACCCTAAGAAGAACATCAAAAAATTCAAGAGGAGAAAAAGCAGAATTTTTCGCAAAAAATAAATTTTTTCGAAAATTTTGAAAAATTCCACAACTTCGAGTCAAGAATTTCACGGAGGCAGTTCGACAGAATCAACGTTGGGGAACTGATCACTTTCCAACAACTCCGAGGGTCAAAAGAATCTACGTAGAGGTCAACAGTCGATAGCGCAGGAAAATCAGCTTCAGTCAAGATGAACCAAAATACGAAGACGACAGTATTGTGAGTTATAATTTTTGTGTAGTATTTAAGAGAATGTTTTTGTAAGCTTTGTGGGGTCGCGTCTCCTTTAGATTTTTTAGGATCTATCGTATAAAACACTTTTGGTGTGTGCACCTACACCACCATTAGAACATTAAATTCATAAATATATTATTTTTATATATAAATATAAATTAAATGATTAACTCAGATAATATATATACGTTTAATGAATATTATTGATTAATAATATAATAAAATAAACAGGCAAAAAAAAAAAAAAACCTAGGTAAAATAAAATAAAAAGATAACGTTATAACGAGAAATAATTTAATGAGAAATAATTGAGTATTGATAAATGAAAATAAGTGAATTGATAAATTTGAAGAATATTAAAAGATATATATATATATATAAATAATTGAGAATAATTGAGATTTTTAGTAAGGCAAGAAATAAGACCTTAGATTATAAAGTAATTGGGATATTGATAATTGTGATTTTTTGAGAAGGCAAGAGGTAAGACCTTATGATATATAGTAATTGAAATAAATAATAGTGATTTTTTTGGAAGGCAAGAGGTAAGACCTTATATGTTGATAATTGAGAATTAATTTGGAATTTTAGAAAAGGCGAGAAAATAAGTCCTTAGTTTTATGAATAAATATTGAGAATAATTATGAGATTTTGTTGAAAAAGATATATATAATGTGTGCGCGCACAGTTTATTGAGAATAGATATTGAATATATAGTAAAAAGGAAATTATAGAAAAATGATGAATAAATGATAAATGATATATGATAAATGATAAATGATAAATGATAAATGATAAATGATAAATGGTAAATGAATAATTGAAGTATAGAGAAAATAATTGAGAATAATAAGAAATAAAATTTTGAAGTGAAAGAAAGTAATTTTAGAACCGGTTCGAATTAGATTTAAATAGTATATAATATTAGATATAAAATAATATATAATATTAGATAAATATAGTCCACATTAAGTAAAAATAGTATAATAAATAAATTAAAGTAGTCTAGAATAAGTTATAATAGTTTAAATAAATTTGAATTAGAATTATTAATTAAGATTTAATAAAAATAATAATAAATAAGTTTTGCGATATATTAATTTAATTATTTTATTTGGAGTAATTAACCAAAAGATAAATAATTATAACATAGAGGCGTAATATTTAATAGTAGTAATGATATAATTAATGCGTTAGTGTGAGTGCAGTTTATAGTAAAACTGATATAAAATAAATACGTAATATAAAACAAAAACATCGCGGAACACGATTTTTTTTTATATAATAAATAACGTGTTACGGAATCGAATAAATAATAAAAGTAATATTGAGTATAGAAATCGAAGTTGAGAATAAAGGTATTTAGAAAATAAAATATATTAAATATTATATAGTTGAATAAATAAATAAGAATAAATATTAGAAAGTTATTGAGGGAAGAATAAATGTTATTTTTATGAAATAAATAAAATTATTTTTCAAAGTTTAAATGAATAAAAAAATATATTGATGAATAAAAATTCAGGGGAAATACAAGATATTTTGACAGGAAGCATATTAGTAACATCTGACGACGAAACTAGAGACGTAGGTGTTCAAGTAGACAGCAACGAGGGGGCTGTAGTAGTCCAAACAAAGACAAATATCGTTAAAACAGAACAAACATTAATTAATTTAGATATACCAGAAGAGTATAAATATTCACAAGATTGTGATAGGGAAAAATATTTAAGAGCAGTTAAAGATAAAGAATTTTTAAATTTAACTTTTAAGTCTTTAAGTCCAGCAAGTGATAGTGATAGTACAATAAAGAAACGAACAGGTTTACGAACTGACAAAGGGGTAGTACACGTACAATTACCAAACATAACTCGAACGAAAAAAATAAAAACAATGGCTGAAATGGATATAGATAAAGCCACAGCTTTGATTCCGGTGTGTACAGGAGCAAAGAATGTATCGGAATTTATTAATACATGTGATATCGCGGTAAAATCGGTAGATAAAAGTAATTTACCATTATTAATAAAAATAATAAACTCGAAATTAGCAGGTAATGCACTAGAGGCAACAAAATATAGGGACACAGAAAAATGGGAGGATATAAAGTCAATTTTAAAGGGAGCATTTGAACATAGAGCATCTGAGAGAACGTTAACAATAGGATTAAATTTCGCGCGTATGAAAGAAAATGAGGACGTAACCAGTTTCGCAGGACGAGTTGAGGAATTATTTTATAAATTATGTAAGGAAGGTTCGAAAGATATGACAGAAGAGGAAAGCAAAGTATATAAAAAACAACTTAAAAATCAAGCATTAATAATTTTTGTAAACGGTTTACCGAAACATTTAAATTTAGCACTAAAAGCTAGGGATCCGAAAACGTTAGAAACTGCTATGCAATTCGCAAAAGATGAGGAAATGGAACATAATGCTAACTTACAAATGGAAAAATTACAAAAAGATTTAGAAAAACAAAATTTAAACGGAAATAGTAATACATCGGGAAATAATTTCAAACAAAATAATAATAGTCAAAATTTTAATCGCGGTAACAATAACTATGGTGGTCAGAATAACGGATATAACAATAATAATAATAATAATTTCAGACGTAGTAACGGTTATAATAATTTTAATCGAAGTTTTAATCGTGGCGGATATAACGGGTATGGACGACAAAATTTTGCTAATAATAATAATCAGCGTTATAATAATCAGAATATGACAACTAATAATAATAATAATAATAATAATAATAATGCATGTTATAATTGTGGAAAGAATGGTCATTTAGCGGGAGATTGTGGATTACCAGGGCAAAATAACGATAGACAGTTCGGTGCCAATAATGGGCAACAAAATGCAAATAATAATACGCGTACAATTAATAATAATAATGGACAACTACATTGTAGCTATTGCAATAAAGTGGGACATGAAATTGTAGACTGTTATACTAAATTACGTAATGAAAGGAATAGTTCTAATGTTTCAAAAAACTCGATGGTGCCAACTCAGGGCGTCGGGTTGGTGCGGGAAATAATGGGCGCGGAATCGCCATTAAACAATGTTTACATGTAACAACCGTAATATATAATAATCACGTAACAGTAGAATCACCTAATTTTACTACAAAAACAATTAAATTATTATTAGACACAGGTAGCGATTTAAATATTGTTAAAATAAATAAATTAATAGGCAAAACGGTAATAGACGAAAATCAGAAAATATATTTAAAAGGGATAAATGAAAAAATAGTACCGACTATAGGAAAAACTAAAATTAAATTAATAATTGATAAAAAAGAATTTATAACAGAATTTCAAGTAGTGAATAAGCAATTTCCGGTTGAAGGCGATGGCATTTTAGGACATACATTTTTAGTAGATAATAATGCAGTTATAGATATTGCAAATAATATTTTAACAATAAAAAATAATGATGAAATAAATGATGATAAAATATGTTTTAGTTTAGAACCTAGAACGGAAACAATAGTATCGATTAACATTGCAGATAAAAACATGAATAATAAAAATATTTTAATAAATAAGCAACAGTTATCAGCAGATGTATATTGTGCTAATATATATAATACAGTCAGGGACGGGAAAATTATAATAAGTGTGTTAAATATATCGGAGGCGAGACAGGATATAAAAGTAGGTCAAGTTAATAGAATATCATACGAATACGACATTGACACTGACATTAATGAAATAAATAATATACAAAATAATAATGAACGCGTAAATAAAATAAGGAATTTAATTAGGAGCGATCATTTAAATTCGGAAGAACGCGAATCGATAATAAAAATTTGTGAACAATATGCCGACATATTTCATTTAGAAAATGATTATTTAACAATAACAACAGCAGCGGAACACGTAATTAAAATACCTAAAGACACTCCACCTATTCACAAACGACCGTATCGTATCCCTTTTTCACAACAAAAAATAATTCAAGAACAAATAGAACAAATGGAACGGGATGATATTATAGAAAAATCTATGAGTCCTTTTAATGCACCACTATTATTAGTAAAGAAAAAATCTGATGCGTCGGGAAAAGAAAAATTTAGAATAGTTATAGATTTTAGAGCACTCAATGATGTAACTATAAATGAATTTCACCCTTTACCAAATATTACGGAAATATTAGATCAATTAGGACAGTGCCAACTCTTTTCAATAGTAGATTTAAAGAGTGGGTACCACCAAATTTCGTTATCTAAAGATTCTAGGGAACTTACAGCTTTTTCGACAAGTCAAGGACACTATCATTATAAACGTATGAGTATGGGACTTGCGTCCGCACCAAGTACATTTGCTAAGGCTATGGCTAATGTGATGGCAGGTTTAATAGGTATAAAATGTCTCGTATATTTAGATGATATAATTATATATGGAAAAAATTTGAATGATCACAATAAAAAATTAATCGATGTATTCGAACGATTACGTATGCATAATTTAAAAATAGAACCAGATAAATGCGAATTTCTTAAAAAGGAATGTTTATTTTTAGGTCATATAATTTCAGAACATGGAATTAAACCAGATCCAAATAAAATTACTTCAGTTATGAATTTTCCGACACCGAAAAATGTTAAACAAATTAAAAGTTTTTTAGGACTTAGCGGTTACTACCGAAAATTCATAAATAATTATAGTTCTATAGCTAATCCAATGACAAATCTTTTAAAGAAGGACGTAAAATTTAATTGGGATGATAAATGCCAACAAGCTTTTGATAAATTAAAAACAATACTTTGTTCAGAACCAATTTTGCAATACCCAGATTTTACAAAAGAATTCATACTTACAACCGATGCTAGTGGTAAAGCACTAGGGGCAATTTTATCACAAGGCAAAATAGGGAGTGACTTACCAATTTCTTATGCATCACGAACATTAAACAAATCGGAATTAAATTATTCAACGACAGAGCTAGAATGTTTAGCAATAATATTCGGAGTAAAACAATTTAGACCTTATCTATATGGCAGAAAATTTATAATATTTACTGATCATAGACCATTATCATGGTTATTTAATTTAAAAGATCCTTTGTCCAAATTAGCGAGATGGCGTATTGAACTTGAACAATATAATTATGAAATTAGATATAAACCGGGAGTACAAAATTCGAACGTAGACGCATTAAGCAGAATGTATAATATTAACGAAATTAAAGAAGAAAGTTACGCAACATTTTTAGAAAAATTCGAAACAATAATGATAACAAATAAAAACGTAAAAGAAGTACACGGTGAATTATTAGAATCGCCAAGCGAGTATCATATAGTATCAGAGATAGAAAAATATTATAATTTTATATCAGGAATTAATTACGAACTAAAGCAAAAATTTGGGAAAGATAAAATATTAAAAGCAAATAAAGACTTAGGCGATGTCGTAAAGTTTAAACATGAAGATAGGTATATAATATTTTTAATAACAAAAACTAAAGAAAAACAATTGACAACATATGAAAATATGCATTTAGCATTGTTAAATTTAAAATATTTTTGTCAGAAACATAATTTAAGTAAACTAGCTATGAATCAACTAGGACGAAAAGATGGATTAGAATGGGCTAAAGTGAGATCGATGATTCGATATGTATTTCGTAATACAAATATAGAAATAATAATTTGTTCTAAATTAGAATATACTAAAGAAGAAAAATTAATAATTTTTAAACAATTTCATGATTCTAAATTAGGGGGGCACGGTGGAATACACAGAACATTAAATAAGATAAAAAGACAATTTAATTGGCCAAATTTAAAGGAAGAAGTAAATGAATATATAAAAAATTGTCCTTCGTGTCAAACGAACAAAAATACAAATAAACACCATAGGAGTCCGATGGTCATTACTACTACGAGTACTAAACCATTTGAAAAAATATTTTTAGATATTGTAGGACCTTTATTAACCACTGAAACAGGAAATACGTATATTTTAACAATGATGGACGATTTATCGAAATATTCGTTAGCAATACCTCTTGAAAATCATACAGCAAATAATGTAGCGAGAGCTTTCGTAGAAGGATTTGTTTGTGTCCACGGTCTTCCAGAGACAATTTTGACAGATCAGGGTACAGATTTTCTTAGTAAAATTTTCGCGGAAGTATGCAAATTATTAAAAATAAATAAAATAAATTCGAGTCCTTACCATCCACAAACAAACGGTAGTTTAGAACGATCACATAGGACACTAGCCGAATATCTAAGACATTACGTAGATAAAGATTTAAAAAACTGGGATAAATTATTACCATACGCATTGTTTGTATATAACACAACGGAACACACGGCGACAAATTATCAGCCATATGCGTTAGTATACGGGAGAGAAATCGATATACCAGTTAAATTAAAGTGTAATCCGGAACCTAGATATAATTATGACGACTATATTTACGATTTAAAATACAAAATGCAATTGTCACACCAAGTTGCCAGGGAAAGATTAATTAATAGAAAAATAAAATCGAAAAAACAATACGATAAAAAAGAGCATAACGAAAATTATAACGTAAAAGATTTAATATTGCTTAAAGATAATACACAAAAAAATAAATTAAGTCCTTTATGGAAGGGACCATATGAAGTTTTAGACGTGTTAGACACGGAAAATATAATTATTTTACGAAACAGAAAACAAGTGACGGTACACAAAAATGATGTAAAGAAATATTACGATAATAATGAGCAAATATAAATATATAAATTTAAGATAAATAGAATTAAGTAAAATTGACATAAAAAAAAAAAAATTATTATTTTAATTGTAGGAATAGGAACAAAAGATTCGTGATAGAATTGGAAAAACGAATTATACTTGGGGAACACGATACCAGTACTGTGGGAAAGAATCAAATACCTAAATGTTTATTAGAACACATAAAAAGGGCAAATTCTTTGCTAAACGAAGTTTTCTCGGAAGAAGAATTAGAAATAATTATACGAAACATAACGAGATTTATGTATGACATGACACAAAATCACGGACATATAAACAGATATCGTTGCAGGGATTTAATAAGTTACATAGGCCATGTACCAAAACCAGAGGATTTGTTGTATTATTTAGATAAAGTTAACTTGTAAAAAAAAAAAAAACACTAATTTAGAAATAAGGGTAATTATAAGATATAAATAAGTATAATAAGTTAAATTGATAATATTATAGATTAATGATCATATGGGCAGTCAAAGGACAACAAACAGCGATTGGAGACTATGTGGTGGGAACAACAATTTCGTATAGTTATGAGGACAATGTAAAAATTAGAAATGTATCGGGTGAATTTGACGACGAATTCGAATTACCTTTAGCAAAACCATGTAACATAGCTTTAGTACGAATCAAATGTATAATGATAAGAGATCCACCACTATTTGACATTGAATTAGTAGAATAACCATTAACATATTATTTACAAAAAGAATGTACAATGTACATAAAAAGTGTAGATGGAACGGAATACGAACCTATAAAAATACCAGTAACATACAATTTCCTAAAATTTAAATTAATAAACAATTATACAGATTATGTAATATCTAAACAAAAACAAACATATACAACGTTAAAACCAGAAAATTATATACTAAAAAATCAAAATATAACCATAACTACAAATAAAGAGGGAATAAATATAGCATCACTAAGTAGCAATAGTACCAACATTGATAAAATATTAACTACAAATAACATATCTAAAATAACAACTATGATGTATAATTCAAGTTTAACGATACCACAAGTAACGGAACAAACTACGTTTAAAAATGATTTAACAACAAATACGGAATTATATGAACTAGGTTATACAGAATCCACCAATAATAATAACGAAAATATCACAGAACAGAAATATATAATACAATTAAAAAATTTAAAAAAGGATGTAAAAAATACAGATAATACCAGAATGGGAACTAATAAAATATTTAGTTACATAATGTATGTTATTTCAGGTACGTTCCTGATAACGATAATGTTAATAATAATGATACTACATAATAGATATAAATGCGTAGATAGAAACAGATATAGGTATGCGATGCAACAATTGATGGAAATACCAGAAATTGAAGCAACGGAAATTTAATATGAAATAATAATAATATATTTAGATTAAGTAAGATATAAAATATAAAAATAAAATAATAACTAGTATTAATAATAAAATGATAATTATGGTATAAATAGTTCCGATTAAATTAGGTACATTAAATTAGAAATTAAGAATGTAGATAGAATATTTAAGTAAATTTTTTTTAACAAAATTTAATAACATTATAGGCAAGAGATAATAAAGACAATTGTGGTGTATGACACCCAGACAACGAGTAAGGTGATCAGATTTGACAACAATTCATGGGAAACACCAGAATATGTATTAAAACTAATCGAGCGAGCCGAAGGTCGACTTGTCACGGTGGCATTGACGAAAAAAGGGAAATTAGTAAGAGAAATGGAGATATACAGGTATGAAGAACAAGAACCTTTTAGGAGGCGAACACCATATACAATGGAGAACGCTCACAACGAAATATGTTGGGAACAACATGAATCAGGAAATTCGCGTATGTGGGAATATTGTAAATGCATCTTGGAGGAGATTAGGGTAGAAAACCCAAAAATTAGAATTGTATCAGAAACACCTATGACATACGGCATCGGGGAAGCACCATTGTCTATTAAAAATATTGAAAAGCCAGTAGGGGTGGCAACTATAATTTATAGAGAGACCATACCACCAAGGTTGTCAGGGAATGAGACAACAGACGAATTAAAAAAATATGTAGAATTAGCAATTAGGGTAGAAAGAGAGTTTGCTAGAAATAATAACAATATTAGAATAAGTGAATGGAATAAATTCCACATAGGGTGTTTCTTTAGAATTAGAAATAGACAGGATAGTATTAGACGCAATAGTAATAGAAATAACTAAAATAGTAAAAATAATTATAAAATATAATAATCTAAACGTGTAATAGTCATTAAATTAGGGGTAAATAATAGAATAATAAAAAGTAAAAAAAAAAAAACGTGATTAACTAATTGCATATCTGTGTCAACAGAGAAAAGAAAAAGAAGCCGGTGGGTGTTGCGACTATATTCTATTGGAACGAGCAACCACCGACACTAAAAGGAGATGAGACGATAGAGCAATTAGTTATTTACGAAAACATGGCGAATTCAGCACTTAAAAGTTTCAATGAGACTAGAGAGAGGGCATGGACTTGGCCAAATGGTGATAAATGGATAAAATTTTCTTTTGAATGTAATAGTAAAATATCTTATTTAAGGCAACCAGAACCAAGAGGAGAATACATGGGGTATTTTATATAGATTTATATAATTAATATATGAATATATTATTTTAGGTTTCTTTTATTAACAACCATTCAAGGACAACTACCGTACACGGTGGAGGAATTTAAAAATCAAACACTAATGTACTGCGAAAACAGTGGATCAATAAGGGTAACGGGGGCGTCATGGGAAATTATTACATATGTACCTTTGAAAAATTATGATGATAGACATGATAAGTTGTACAGTGAAATTTATATTATGAATAACCACTGTAAGGAAAAACTAACAGGATACGAAATATGCTCTAGGTTTGATAATATATTAAAAACAATGTTTCAAGAAATATCGGTTCAACGAGAACAAATGTATGAATCTATCGGTAGATATATAACAACAAATAAAGGGGAAACAACAACGAGCCCATATAGGAAAAAACGAGGATTGTTAAATATAGTGGGGGCTGGAATGAAAACACTATTTGGAGTATGTGATAACGATTGTGCGAATGAGGCAACACAAGAAATAGAGAAAATAGAAAAGACAAATGAAAGAATGATACATATATTAAAAAACCAAACAACGGTAGTGAGATCAGCGATAACAGGTATAAGTGGTGCTTCAATTGAAATTAATAAATTATACAAAGAGTTGAGTGAAAAACAAAGTACATTACACGCAAAAATCGGAGAATTAGTAAATGTTACACATACGTTAGAAACACTAATATTATCTGATAGAATACATAGTATTTTTACAGCATTATTAACTCAGTATTCTTACGAAACAACAACAATAAGCGCGATAATTACAGCAGCTAGGACAGGAATACTGCATCCAAGTTTAATAACACCACGGGAATTATCAAAACATCTAACAGAAATCAAATTAAAACTACCTATAAATTTAAATTTGCCAATGGGCACAGACCCAAGTGAAATTTACGAACTAAGTAAAATAACAAAAATGGCAGTATTTTATAGCGGGGATAATATTGCGTTTGTAATAAAAATACCTTTAGTAACCGAATTGGAACTAACACTATACAAAATATTACCAATACCTCACCCAATAGAAATAAAAACTAACGGAATAATCGATACAAAGCATAGTATAATTATTAAACCAGAATTTCAATATGTAGGCATTACCAAAAATCGTAAACAATACACTACGTTCACGGAAACACAGTTACTGCAATGTACCGAAACAGAGCTTTTTACTATTTGTCCTGAATTTCAACCTATTCAACACGAATCAGTTAAGCAACCATGTGAAATTTCATTATTTAAAAATCCAGACACACTACCGAGTAGTTGTGAAACAGGAATAGTGATATTATCGAAAAACGTTTTTCATAAATTAAAATATGTAAATGTATGGATATACACAACGAACGGGGAAACTTTAACAATTGCTTGTCAAGGGATAAACGAACCATATATAGTTAAAATTAAAAATCAAGGGTTAATTAAATTAAACCAAAATTGTAGAGCTTATGGTGAAAACATTATTTTAAATCCTACTAGAGACATAAGATCAAAATATTATGTTAATTTCATACCACAGATAGGTGCGGGAAAGTTAACATTCGAGATACCTGATAAAATAAAAAACCTACCAGACATGAAATTTACTTATGACACAAATAAATTAGATAGCGTGCATACCATGGCTAAGTCGTTAAATGAAGTAGAAGGGTTGATAGACGAAGAAATTTTGAGACAATTAGGTCACGAAGTAAATGACAATAAATATTTGTATTTAATATATATAACAATCGGATCAGTACTATTTTCTATGATGTTAATATTATTCATATATTTAACATATAAATGTAGATGGGGTAATTGGGAAACATATAGACAATCACGTTACAGATTAGATAGAGAACCAAGAAATAACAGTAAATTCTATAGGGAAACACCATGTGCAGAAATAAAAGAACATACAAATGTGAGTCCACTTATGGAAAATAAAAAAGTAAAAAACGATCCACCAATGATAAAATGTTAAATATCAGTAGAAGAAATAATACCTAAATAAAAATAATATAATAAATTTAGAATTATAAAACCAAAATTAGATTAAGTAAATAATAACTAGAATATAAGACATTATTTTATGAAACATAATTATAAAATTTAAAATTTAAAATAACTTATATAGAGAAACTTTATTGTAACAGAAAAAAGTCACACAAGTTCGTGATAATGGACTTTGAGTTTTCAATGGTGAATAGGACAAGTATGGTGTTGATATCAGGAGCGATATCAAACAGTTTGGACAAGTGTAAGGTACGCAAACTTGAAGGGAGACCACTCCTCTTGCCACTTCATGACGAAATACGACCAATGAAAAATCATGAACTACTGTTGGCCAAGAAGGAGATAAAAAGAATATTTAAATGCAAAGAAGTACTGCAAAAAGCTTGCCTAGAACAACTAGACAAAAGTTTAAGATCAACTCTAAACAACCTGAGTCCGTTATTTATTGAAAATTACATCACAAAAGGAGACACAACTAATGTAGTAGTATTTTGGAACGGAAATTCGGATTTAAACGTCTTAAAAAGATTAGACATAAACAGATTCCCAGTATTAAACATAACGTGTTATGACACTAAATTCAATGGCACTTTTACAATATTGTTAGAAAATTTAAATACAAAAAGGACAATCTTCGAGTACGAAATAGGTACATTCAAAAAAACAGGAAGACTATTGAATTTAGAGGAAACACACGGGATGGTTTGTAATAAAAAACATAGATTAACGTATGCTCACGATCCGAGAACTGATGTAAAATTGACAAAATGTATTTTTGATTTTATGGTAAGGAAAGTGAAATACGATAATCTAATAAGACATTTTTGAAAAAAAAAAAATAAAAATACGTAAGGGTTCAATGTAAAGTAAATACACAAAAGAAAAAATACTACTACAAAAGTTAATAAATATTAATATAAAGTTTAATTTAGATTAAAAAAAAAAAAAAAAAAAAAAATAAATTTAAATATATATAAAATTAAAATTTTTTTTAAGTATAAGTAATTTAGCAAAATCATTAAATATAATATTTAAATGTCTGCTATAAAAGAGAATATTAGTACAGTCATTACGAATTATGAGAATTCTAACAGAGATCTTATAATCAGAATGGATCTGTGTTTGATTCTTGTAATTTAACTTGGGCATATATCTACACGAAAGAGTAACAGAGACAGTTGAACAATTAGAAGTCTGATTATGAATTTTAAATATTTGAATAATAATAGTTGTGACTTCTAGTGGTTCACATGTTAAAAATACTATATAAAAATACATAAAATAATTATAATCTGAACTACACGAGAAAGATAAAATCACAACGGTAATTAAAAATCAAAATAATAATAATCAATTCGACCATGGTGTTCGTCTTGAAAAACTTTTTTTTTACATATAAGTTTTTGAGTCGCGCATCAAAGATTGAATGGATGATAATCCACTAAAATAAACAATAGTAAAACAAAATGACAAATAAAATAAATGACAATAATATATTATATAATATAGATATAAGAAATCTAATAATGAATTTAATAATGATAATGATAAAGAACTCTTTAAGTAAATAACATAGAAATAATAAAGTGGTGAGGGATGATATTAGACATAAGATATTCATATTATATTAATCAATTTAATTTAAAAAAAAAAAAAAAAAAAAAATGTATTATTTAATCACTTTATATTCACATAGAAATAAGAAAACATATGGGAATGATATATTTTAATGTAATTATATGGGATTATGGGAATTAATATTATATAAAAGGGTGAGTAACACTTAATATAAAAACTAACACTAACCAAATATACTAACATATTAAAGGAAATATATATATATTGTAATACTAATCACATATTTTAATGTAATAACTAAATCGTAGACTTGTTGTAATACGAAAATATATATTTTATTGTACTAACAAAAATACTATTGTAATCAAAAATGACAAACATGAAATGTAACAATATATAATTGTAAATGCTTCATGCATATATAATATTGAATGTAAAACATAAAATATGAAATTAATGAAAATTGTATTGTAAACAAGTTATTTGAACTTGTGAAGAAATTATTGTAACATAACTATATTGTACACAGATTGATTGATTTCTGTCTTTAAAAACATAAATCAATTTTTTAGAGGGGAGGTGCTATGGACTAGCGTCCCGCATTGTTTAGTTCACGGTCAACTAGGTACCAGCCGAACCAAGATAGGGTAGGATGCGACCAACTTTGTAATTATAAGAGAGAAAGCATCTCGTGGAAATCATTAACGTTAGGGCAACACGTAATCATGTGGTTAGACGACTATGAAAGATCGTTGATAGGTATGCACAGGATGTGGGATTATGCATCATTACAAAAGTTACAAGAAACAATGTCATAATGTATTATTATAATGTATATTTTTTCATAATAATAATAATGTTAATAATAATATAAATTATCGAAGTCTGTAGCCGCATGGGATACGCATTTAGCTCGTACGTGGGCGAGTGGCATTTCCGTCAATCTAGATAACTTTACCACATCCGTGAGAACAGCGACAAGAGCAAGTAGACTATGGGGAGTAGAGGGTAGCACTATATAAGGGACCCCGAAACGGCCTGTATTCAGACGCGACTTGACCAGACTAGCCAGAGCACCTTCACGCCAGTCTGTTGTTTAAATTAATTCATTGGACTTCGAAAAATTTCTTACAAACAATATTTTGAACTTAGAAAATATTCGAATCACACCGAATTTATTCTATCATTCAGAATATTTAACTTACATTCAGCTTTCATGTTATAAATAAATATATGTTTTATCACAATAAATAAACAATTAATCTAATTAAGAAGAATTCTACGTTGTGTAATTAACTCAAGAGTCACCTTCCAACCATCATCCTTGACTACTGATACCTGTAGGCGACGTGATCACTACAATGGTCTTATTTCTTTCTTCTGCCTTTTTTGATAACAACATTGGTAGTTTGCTTGTTTTAAAACGAAATTTCTTCGGCAGAAAAAGTTAATTTTGCCATATTGTCGCAGGCGACGGTCGCGATACACTGCTTTCAGACCGGTGCTGTCGCTGGTCGCGCCGAAAAAAGTTGGTCGCAGCGCGACGGTCGCGTTTGGGAAACCAGTCAATATAAAATACATATAAACAGTGGGAGAGAGACCGTCGCGGCGACCTGTCGCGTCTAGGAAACCGTACCTTAAACGTCTTCAAAGCATGATTAAATTATCAGGAGAATATGCGGCGCCACACATTCCCCACTAATTACGATCTTACTAAGAACACATTTAAAACAAACGCATTAACTGACCAGGCTACAACACTTGGACATGTATAAATGATATTTAAACACTATTTAAATAATTCGATAAATAAAAACCTCATAATATATATATATATATATGTATATATGATAAGATATTCAATACCGGATGTTAAAATAAAATAATCAGTCTAGCTACACAAACGTTGATATATTATATATTATTATTATTATACGTAAATATTATTATACGTAATTATTCATCTTATACTTATACAGTTATACGTAATTATTCAACGTAGTTATGTTGTTTTTTCATTACCTACTAATTTGATCAAACAATCAAAAATTGAATTATCAAATAATTATTAATAATATATATTAATAAATAATAATAATTATTAAATAATTCAAAATAATTCAACTAATAGAACAACGTGAACATGAACGTGAACGTAAAAATCAACAACGACAACGTAAAAACACTAAACGTCGACGTGAACATAATTAATTATATAAAAAGTTGCCCTTCAGATCTGCAGGGCAACTTTTCATATGAAAATCAACAACGACAACGTGAACATAATTAATTGATTTACATAGTTATGTTGTTATGCTTAAATGTATGTTTTAATGTTTCGATGTTTAAAAATTTTTATTTTTATTATAATAAATAATAGAAATGGAAAATTTTAAAGCATCTTTAAATAAATACGGCAACACTCAATATGATTTTGTAAAATTAGATACATTAGAACAAGGAAAAAAATATGAGGTGACTTTTTTCGAATATTTTGATACAGAGCATGGTAAAACAATAACTGTTGTATTAGATAATAAAATTAGAGTATTTTTACCAAATAGATATTTAGATAATGATGAAAATATATCGTTATATAAAAATTCGAAAACAAAATTTAATCTTATTTATAAAGGAATGAAAAAATTAAACAAAGAAAAATCAATGCATTTGATTGATTTTGAATAAATTAGAAAAAAAAAATATATATACTTTTATAAATGGTATTTATAAAAGTAAAAAAAAATGGTTATATTCATTTACCACAACCAGAATTCAATGATAATAATAAATTCAAAATAGGTCTCGAATCAATGTATTTAAAAAGTTTAAATTTGATTAATATTGAATCAGATTGTAAAATAGAAATTGAACATAGAGAAATATATATAAAAAAAGGTATATATAGCATTTCATATTTAAATAAATTAATTGAACCGGTATTCTTATCTTATAATAATAAAAAAATTCAAATTGAATCTCCTTGTTATTATAAATTAGATGAAAAATTTAAAAAAAATTTAGGATTTGAAAATACAGAATTTGATTTTTCATTAGTTTGTAAAACTGTATGTATTGTCCTTTTTCTGAAGAAAAATATATAAATATAGATCAAGAATGTATAATTAGATTAGGTAGAAATGGTGAAATACCGAAGATTGAAATTCCAATAGGAATATACACAATAAATGAAATTGAAAATTTAATGAATTGTTATGATTTTCCTAAAATAAGTCTTGAATTAATTGATGAATTTTTAAATATTACAGCCTCAATCGGTCTAAGTTTTGATGAATATTTATCAAATTGTTTAGGTTTTGATTATATGGGATATTTAATCCCTATAAATAGGGTATGGCCTGATTCATGGAAACTAGGTCCTGATATTGAATATACAATAACAGGATCAAACAAACCAATTTTTTATACACAATGTTTTTTAAAAAATATAAACGGTATTATATTTAGCCAAACAAAAAAATCTGATAAAATATATAAAACTAAAATTGAAGGTAACTATTCAATTGATCAATTGAATAGTATATTACCTTCAAATATCAAATTACTAAATGATAATAATTTTATTAAATTAACTTCAAAAAATACTTGTTTGATAGACGAAAATTTAAAATTAAGTTTAGGGATTGATAATAATTTTTTATATAAACATGTAGGAGATTCTGAAAAATTAGATAATAATATAAATAAACAATTATTAGAAGTACATTGCAACATAATTGAAAAGTCTGTTTCATCTATTGATGAAAAAGTTATCGAAGAGGAACTTTTGTTTGTTTTTTATTATGATTCAAATAATCCTTTTATAAGATGTAATCCAATAATGTACAGACAAGTAAATGTAAGAACAATTCAAAAGATAAAAATATATATTCTTGATCAAAATGGTGATATTGTTAATTTTGGTGATGATTTTATTGTTTATCTTGATCTAATTGAAGAAAAACAAAATAAATATTAAAATTATTTTTCAATAGAAAGAAAGGGCTGGCTGTATTGGACCCACCCACCCCTCATTTCCTACTAAAAAAAACAAAATAAATATTCCAGAAAGAGGTGGAGTACTATTATTGTTGTCAGAAAGACATGAAAATAATTCTCTTAAAAGAAGTGTAAATAATCTATTATCTAATTTAATCAGTAAAAGATTCTTCAATTGTTCCTTTTTCAATATCAAATAAAAATTCATCGTTTCTAACGAAAAATACATAGCAAATTGTACTTTTAGGTAAATCTTCATTGAAATCCACATGTAAAATAATATTTTGTTTAGTTGCAGAAATATTTGTTGGTTGTCTAGTCATGTTTACAAGATATATTGTTCTAAATGTTTTAAAATCGTTTGGATCATTATACATCAAAGGAAGTTCTTGATGAGTTTTATGAAAAGTTTTTTTATAATCCATCAAACTATCATAAGCCTCACAATATTTTTCATTCTTAAAATCTAGATCTTGAGTTTCTTCAGGATAACGTCTTCCATTTATTTCAAACCTAAAATTTTTCACATTACAATGATCAAATTCACAAGGATCATGTTCTTGAGTATTTAACTTGTTTGTTTGAAATACCACACCCGCAAACAAAGGACTATTAAGACTTCGATATTGAGTTGTTAAATCGAGTTTTATGGTTTTTCCTGATATATTTCTTTCTTTAATACATTGCCATGATTTAAAATTAAAAATATTTTTTTTTTCTTGAGAAATTGTTTTTAAATCATTTAACAATAAAACTTTATACATAGGATTGAATTCTAAAATTGGAATTCTAAGTGTAAATTCATCAATAATAATTTTTCCATCTTCTGTTCCTATAACAACTTTTTTTAACAATGCATCATCATCTGTATTTCTCGTAAAAATTATTTCCATATCACCTTGGAAAACAGGATATATTTGGTCTTTAAACCATCCTAATCCGAATTGTGATAATTTACCCATAACATTAAAACGACCTCCACCTTTATATTTGCTTGAAAATCCTGAGTTTATAATTGGTCCGTTTGGATCCACAGAAAAATCTAACACACCTTTAATTGTACTAGCAACTCCTGGATTTTCGATTTCATCCAAGACTTTACCATGTTTTTTAACTTCAATTCTAGTAAATAAAAATGCAGGAAAATTATCAATTAGTTGTATTTTTGATTCTTTAGGATAATCTTTTCCATCTTTTTGCAAATATCTACCATAAATATAAAAGATAAAAAGATAAAGATCAAAAGTTGATAATGGAATATTTTATAAGATCGAGATCAAAGAATATTAGTGTTATTTATTTAACACAAAGCTATACTTCAGTAGATATAAAAACAATAAGAAATAATTTAACTGTTATAATTGTTTTTAATCAGTCAAATTATTATATTGAAAAAATATGGTCCGATTTTATTAGCAAAATTATACCATTAGACAAATTTAAAGACATTTTTAGAACTTATTGTAAAACATATGATAAAAAAAATAAAATAAAAACATATGGTTTCATAACAATAGACATAATAAAAAATTTTATCTATGACAATAAAGGTAATGATATTTTAAGTATTGATGAACGATGAAAATTATTTGTTATATAATAAATGGATATCAAACAAATTCAAAATGAATTCAAAAATAAAATTAAAAAAAATATAACATTTGAAGACCAAAACAATTCCAAGGTCGGAAATAACTTAGGAAACGAAACAGAAAAAATGAAACAATTAATTCATCTTAGACAAAATTTACAAAAAACTTTTAAAAAATCAGATTTAGAACAATCCGAAAAAAATTTAAATTTTATAAAAAAAGATGAAGATGAAGATGAAGGTGACAACAATAACGCGTCCCCTATTCAGGGACACGTTGAATATACACCAAAAAATATCCAAAAAATAATTAATCTTAAAAAAAATTTACAAAATAACTATAGAAAAACAGTTTTAAACGATAAATATACATCAGAAGAAAAAGTAAAACATTATGAACCAATATTAAAAGCCTTATCAAATGTTGAATCATCTGTTAATGATGTTAAAGAGGTTGCTATTAAAACCGATAATGATATTCAAAAGATGATAATACCTACTCCTTATAAACCTCGTAATCCAGAATTATTACGACTAACAGAAGATCAAGATATTATGAAAACGCCTAAAAGTTCTCCACGAATAACAACAAATGAATCTCCTATGCCTAAAAATATAATAATATTAGGTGAAAATGCGCAAAAATATTTACCAACTTTACCAAATGAAGCTAGAGGTATTAATCCATTTGGAATATATCATAGTAGTAAAACTGATGAATTCATGATCGCAAAATACCCTATAATATTTGATTTTGATGATATAATTTTAAATGGAAAAAAACATATACTAACCCCAGGTATGTGGAGATTATTAACTCATACAGATGTTACAAAACCAGAATATTATACAAAAGAAGATTTTGAAAACTATGAAAAAATATTAATTGAAACAGATTCAATATATCAAAATAATGATATTAACACAGGAAAACCTAAATCAAGTGTAAGTGCTAAATATAATGAAATGATTAAACCTATTTGGGAAAAAATTAAACTAACAACAACAACAAAAACTAAAGAAAATAAACCAAAAACATCAAAAAAAGATAAATCACCAACACTGAAAGAATCACAAAGCTTACCCAAAGGAGAAGGTTTAATAAAATATACAAATAATCCTATTGAATTTATTTATATCGATAATATAATAAAAATAATTGACAGACTATATTTTATATTAGCTGAAGAAATAGCGGGAAATTATGGTTTTCATAATGAAAAACTTGGTATTGTTCATTTGTTTAAACGAAACATGGAAACACTGATTGATACTCCCAAAAAAGGTGTTGAATATTTACTACAATCTTTGTTAAATTTACCAAAAGAAACAACAAATAAGTTAGAATATAATATTAAACAATTAATTGACAGACTACATGTTATATCATCTGCAGAAAGATCGGGAAAAAACACTTATCATGATGAAAAACTTGAAATTCTTAATTTTTGTATTAAAAAAATAGAAAAGATAATTGATATTCCCGTTAAAGGTGTAGAATACTTAATGTCGTATATTTTACATTTATCAAAGGATATTATAAAAGGTTCAGGGTTTTTTAATGATTTTTTAAATTGTTCAAAATTACCTCCGATACATTGGCCTGGATATAATTATCTAGGACCATTTAAAAATTTAGATGAAAATATTCCCCCGATTAACAAGTTAGACGAATATGCAAGAGAACATGATTATTTTTATAAAGATCATAAAGATACTAAAACAAGACATATCGCTGATAAAAATTTACAACAAAAAGCAATGGAAAGATTTTATGCTTCTGATAGTTCTTTGAATGAAAAAATTGCTGCTTTGACAACTGCAAATGTAATGAAAACAAAAAGATATTTAGGAATGAATTTAATATTTGAATAAAATTTAATATTTTGTATAATAAAATGCATTTTAAATTAACTGAAAACCATAAAAAAAAGTTGGTTGAAGCTCATAAAAAAAATTCTAATGCAACAATTCATATTGCTAGTGATAAAATATATAAAGGAGAAAATAAATATATTTAGATCAAAATCAAATAGATAAATTAAAAAATGCCAAGAAAAAAAATTCTGGAGTAAGGTTGGAGATTACACCGAAGCAAATTAAAGGTGGATTTTTACCATTAATTTTACCTTTTCTAGAAGCTGCAGCAGTAACTACTCCAGCTTTAATTGCATTGTATGATAGTTATAAAGATAGTAAACATAAGAAAAAAATAGAAGAGGAAATAATTCGACACAATAAAGAAATGGAAAAAAATAAAGGTTCTGGATTGAAGACAAATAAAAAAAAAAAATCGAAAAAATGATTAATTTCGATATATCAACATTTAGAAAAAACATTAAAAATTATCCAGGTTGTTATACAACTTTTTGGAGTAAAGTTAAAAATATAAATATCGAACCGTTAAGTAATTTTGATATAATAAAATTTGGAAATAATATAAAAAATTTTAGAGGTTGTTTCATGATAAATGAATTACCTGAAAAACCTTGGTTAAATGAATGTGGGATATTTAATTTAAATAATTCCACTCAAAATGGTTCTCATTGGGTTGCATGGAAAAAAATAAAAAATTATAAAATATATTTTGATTCATTTTCGAGTACTCCTCCTCCTGAAATTTTAAATTATTTAGGTGATGATAATCTGTGGTATAATAATGACAAGTTTCAAAACTATGATGATCCTCCTATATGTGGACATTTATGTTTAGAATTTATTGACAATTATAAAAAATTTATTTAAATATAATATATTAAGATATTTTTAATAGAAATATTTCTATTAAAAAAATGATGATTATTAAAATGTTACACATACTTAAAATAATTGTATTTCACGTTCTTTGATTTTATTTTCTAACAGTTAAAAAAATGCACAATCGTTATATTTTCCATTTCTATTATTTATATCACATTTCAATATTTTCTAATATTGAAATGTTGCATTTAAATTTTCAATTATTAATATCATAAATGCCCATGACGCTCACCCGAATAAGGTGAGCGTCAAAAAATAAAAAAATATTTTAATAATTATTGCAATTCAATTTTTAATTATTAATATCATAAGTTTTGTAAAAAAAATAAAAAATATTTTACGAATGTATATTGTATTTAAATTTTCAATTATTAATATCATAAGTTTTGCGAAAAATATTTTAATAATTATTGCATTTCAATTGTCTGATCTTTTTGCACATTGTTTTCTTTGTGATCTTTTACTGATAAAATAAAAGTGTGCCAGGAATGGTACATCTATACTACTGTGATCTTTTATTGATAAAATAAAAGTGCGCTAGGAATGGTACATTTATAATACTAGCGTGTTCATATACATATAAATATTATATATTCATGTAGGTGTATATAGTGTTTCGATCTATCGTGCGACGTGCTCTTCAGTATAATATATATATATATATATAATTATAATAAATTATTAAATAATATAACTACTCATCTGCATCGTATATATAACTACGGTGGTAAATATATTTATCATATACCTATCATCATCACCTAAACTATATAGATTTAAGTATAATAAATTATATACGGCATAGCACGTATATAATATAGGCACTATGAAGTATGAAGCTATCAAATAAAAATATCTTGTCTTTAACTATATTATTAATATGTAGGTAAAACCATAATGCATATTTTATGTAGGTGGGTATATCTATATTAACGAATATTATTCTTTATTTCATACCTATACAATAATATAATGGATTTAAACGTTCAATGATATATTATAGGTAGTGATAATTCAACAACATTGAAACCAAAATTATACCAGTTATATATACAGTTACCAAAAATAAAAAACAAATATTTATTAAAAAAACAGAATATTATCATATTATCATATTAAATTATTAACTTTTATTATGAAAACAATTCGGATAAAACTACCCATTATATTATAGTTACATGTTTTTTTTTTTACTTTTTTATGTATTTCATACTTAATGCTCATTATATTATAGCCTTGTATATAACTTGTAAACAAATCATTAAAGTTGTCAATATTATTCATTCATCGTCCACAAATAAAACTGAAATACTTGGACATAGATTTAATAATAAGGAACCATTATACTTAAAACCGTTGAAATCGTCAATCTTGGACATCTATTCAGTTGGTAATCTGTCATCATTAAAATGTTGGGATGTGTCAGATATACATATAAAAATGATAGTATTTTCATTTAAAAATAAACAAATAGCTATGCCAATAATCCATTCAAATTGTATTTAAAGTTTTTTTTTACACTTAAAATTGTGATAATCATGATGGATTTTTATATATTTATATTTTATACTGTAAATAATGAATGTCCCTAGTAATATTAAATATTCAAACTAGATGAGTTATATTATATATATATATGTATATAGTTATTATATAGGTAGGTAATAATATATTATAATTTCTGTTTTGGTGTTAAAGTTAATTTTTTAAATATAGTTCTATTATAATAATGTGGTCAGTGGTGGTATTTGAAAAGGGCAATTCGGTTGAGGCAGTTCCATCATGTTGGTATATCAATGGTAGATGCTTTTGGCCAAAAAATTCAAAGCACTGTAAAAAATTATTAGAGAGAAAATCCATACCAAACACCATTGAATATGACCTATTTACAGCTCGCCGATTATCTCTAAACATAAGTAAGTTTATTTACCTGTATTACCTCTATTCACCCTTGAATTTAGTTTTGGCTCATAAAAATAGAATATTGTTAAGTTACTATTGATTACAGATTTTACACTACTTATAATTATAATCTGTATAAATTCATTCTAAAACTGTAAGTAGGTAGTTGCTGGAGTAATTTTATTGTTCGATATATTCACTCTTATCATTATAAAGTAATACATTTTATTTATTCCCATCTTATTTTAGACAAATTATTATAATAGTAATTTATAGTATTTATAATAAAACATATAATAGTATACAGTGTACCGTTAGCCTAACCGTCGCCAATTCATTTTTTTTTTTTTTTTATTCATAATGTATAATAGTATTAAAATTGCTTAGATAATATATTACAGTGTACTCTTATATTGGTGAAAATATAACTCATCGGTATCAATAAATATATTTTTCCAGCGCCATCGCCAGCACAAGGGGCCTCACCTTCTCCAAAGAGAAGTCTGTAATGGTACCCCTCAAGGGTGGACTTGTACCGGGCTTCACTGCAAGAATGGGTGACAAAAGAATAAAGTCAGTTGCCAGCACTAAATATTTGGGACTACAGCTGGGTCAAAAGCTCCTCTTTGACGAACACGTAATTAAGCTATTAGATTCCTCCACAACCATGTTCTCCAGAATAAGGAGCATAAGGAAATCCAAATGGGGAGCATCGCCTGAACTTGCTATGATGCTATCCTAGCATCATAGCAATGCTATACAAGACGGTCTACATACCTAGGTTAACTTATGGCGCGAGCACATGGTATAAACGTTTGAGCAAACCAAACTGGCTGAAAAAGAAATTAGAAAGCGCGCCGCGAAGAGCACTACTGGCCGTCACTGGTGCCTATAAAACCACTTCCACAGCGTCACTACAGGTGATTGCAGGCGCGTCGCCTATCCAACTAGAAATCGAGATGAGAATCGACATAGAAGAAGGTATGACACGCGAAGAAGCCCGTGATAAATGCCTACAAAAAATGGCAGGAAAAATGGAGCACCTCTCCAAAAGGATCATGGACTTAGAATGGCTATCCCCATAACTTTCGGACATTACATAAACCAACTAATAACCAACCACGGAGACCTCAACCAGAGATTGCACAGCTTCAACCTCGTCGATGAACCAACCTGCGAGTGTGGTTGGCCGGAGGAGACCGCCAAACACATCCTCGAAGACTGCCCTCTGGCGGATCTGCCTAGATCAAGACTTCGGGATGCTATGTCCCAACTTGGAATAATCTGGCCATACACAAATGATGAGTACATACACCACAGGAAGGCATGGGATGCCCTTTCAACCTTCTCAAGAACATACTTAACCAGAAAGGAAACAAAAAGAGCCGAACAAAGACAACAGGAACTACATCTGTAAAGCAACCTACTTCTGCGCAAGGCCCAGAAATCTGGGATGGGCATGACGACCACACGTAACCTGAGTTCCACCGACCGGGGGTGGGGTTGGGTCTGCGTTAAAACACCAGACTCGACCAAAACCCGTACAGCGGGGTCGGGGAGCCCCAAGGCCGCAAGGTTCGTGCCCCGACACTGAGGCCAAACAACACCGTGGGCCTCTGGAGTTGGACTCGCTGGGGTTGTGGTTTTGCTGGAAACGACCACTAGCCATAGGCTAAGTCGGAGGTGGATCCTTAATCCGTTGTCCCTATCTACTATCTAGCGAAACCACAGCCAAGCTAACGGGCTTGGAAAAATCAGCGGGGAAAGAAGACCCTGTTGAGGTTGTCGCTGCCCCCGAGAAAGAGCCAATTGTCTTCGAGAAAGAGTCTTGGTGACCCACTCACGAGGTCTGCCCTTTTTGATATTCCCGAAAATTGATTTCTCGAAATTTCGCTTCCCTAAAAGTTTTTAAGTTAACTTCAACCTTTCTCAATCCGAAATTCTCTTTTGCGTAACTCTAATAAATAAACGGTAAATCGCAAATGACCTTCTCAGGGGCCGGTTCGTCAGTAAGTCAAATGTCCCCGTGAGAGTTCCAAAGTCAATTTCCCCTTGACAATGTTCCAATCCGGGAAGTCGGGAACTCCAGAATGCCACAGGAAATGCCAGATCAAGTTAGAGATTGCCACGTCGGGAAAAAAATTGTACTCCGCCAACCCAACCACGGAACTTTTTTTCCCGACTCGTTGCCCGACAAATTAGGACAAATAGAAATTTCATCTTGGGAATTTCGTTGTTTGATGTTTCGTATTTACACTACAACTACGCCATCTTCTGGGTTGGATTTCATTTTTATTCCTCATTCAAATTAAGCAATTTGTGTTGGGATATAACAGAATATGGTCATCGAGTTTTTCGAAAAATTCATATGTTATATTCGAAGCATAAAGGTTGTAAGTCGCCGAATACAACCGACAAACCGCCGAAGTATAAAAATAAATTTTACTACTTCAATCCGAAAATTCCCATATATTTGTCCCCGTGAGTCGGTCATAGGTCGGGACATCCGCGGATACGAAAAAACAATCAATCACCTAGCGTAGCTGTATGGCGCGCTAAATAATATAATCTTGGTGAGAAATGTCGAATTCGGTGGACGGGCGAATCATTGATTTTAGTACTTCAAACGACGGAATCCGATGCCCCAGGACTCGCTGAAATCAACCCCGAAGACGGCGTACGAATATTTCGATTTAAAACAGTTCAATCCCGAACTTCCCCGCCCGTGTCCCCGTGAGATTATCGATGTATTTTCATTATCAACTATATTCATACCTTTCTCATCAAAATCATCGCTGGTATTAATCGCGAAGACCGATATTTTTCGAGTTATCGAACTAACAAAAATTCAAAAAATGTGTGATGAAAAATTGATGTGCCGCTACGCAGGCCTAATTAATTGTGCCGGTCGTGAAATTTGAAATTTTCTAAACTTAGTGCATGTTTATTATCGGTCACGCGAAGTCCCGTAACAAACGCCCTCCGGGGTGCTCTCGCCCCGGTGACCGTTGTCTTGGAGCTGCTCGCGGTGCCAAAACGCGACTCTGACCGACCCCAACGAAAATCTTTCAGCGTGTCTCTTGTTGGTTTGAAGGGGCGCTGTGGATTCGTTTGGCAGTGGAAAGAACGGTCTCCCATGTTGGTTTGGCCGGGGCCGTTCAAAGGAAACTATATGTGACGGTCGTATTGCCTCCCCAACATCAGGCAACTGGTAATATCTAAGAGCAGTTTCTTCCGAATGTTGGAGTGCTCTCGCCACGTTTGCGCTAGTAGTCTTGTCGTGGCCCCTCGATTGGGTCTCTATCATCTTCCGGAAAATACTTGCAGAGACGTTAACGCCAAACGATTTATTTACGTCATCGTATAACTTCGTTAGACGCTTTCCCTGATTTGTCACAAAAAACTCGGTGGCAGATGTTGAAACCCGTTGCCGCAAAACGTAGTATCTGTAGGCCATTTAATTAAAGGTTAGCCGTCTGTTTACGGAATATTGTCAATAACGAATTACCTCTGAAACTGGTTTTCGTCGTCCTCACCAAAAACTAAGGTGCCTTGAAGGGGCTTTCGACGGTGGGCGCCTCGGGAAGGCCCCATTCTCCACCATACACTTTTAAACGTCCCATTATGCAAAGTCTGCAATTACACGAATATCTGTTAGTATCAAGGTCGGATATTATTATCATATTTCTACATACTGGAAGGCGATTTTTCTCATTGGCACATCGTCCCAATAGGGGCCTAATTGTTTTTTGATTAATGACATTGAAACGAGGGATACCGATCTTCGTGAATAAGATCCGAATATTTGACCGATACTTTTAAGAGTTTTGTCCACCGGGGCCCTCAAAAAACCACGGTGTTTGATGTAAATGTGTCTGGTGATTTTGTTGTCGTCTGTTTGGTAATTGCATAAAGGGCAATACTTGATCAACTGCGAAACAAGATAAGTTAATTTAAATTCGTTAATTAGTGCAAACATACTACTTACTCGGTGGCTTATTTCAATAAGATTTTTTTCCGTGACATTGAGCCGATGTCTCCGGGGTGTTTCAATAACATCATCATCAATTCTCAACGGACTACTCGCTACATGGAAAACAAACTTTTAATAATCAAACCCCAATAGACTAAGACACAAAAAAATACTCACGATGAATTATTGGCGAAACACGCCCAACTGGTGACCTCACTACGATAGCTGAAACAAAAAGTATTTAGTATTTAAAAAACAGGTCAGGACTATAATATAAATTCGACAATACCATCTTCCGAACCACCAACTGGGCTATATATTAGTGGTGACGGGGAACTCCGACGGCTAACCGTAGTCGTTCGAACCAAACTTTTGAACGGAGTTTCGATAGCTGGAATGGTCAATAAATGTCGTTAAACGTTTATCTGTTCAATTATAATTACGTGAGTTTACTTACGATCATCTTCACTGAAATCAAACAAATCCGGTGATCCGGGGGGTGTAGGTGTGTAAATTTCTTCTATCGGTATAGGAGAAGTGAATCTTAGGTGAGAGTTCACGATATTCACTGTCTCGACGGGTTCATATTCATCATCCAAAGACCCGTCCTCTTGATCGACGTCTAGATCAAGCTCAAGTGGTGAATAGTCTATTATCTTGGCTTTTTTAAAATAAGCTGTCCGGCTATGCACAGGTACTATCCGGTGAATGATTTTTGTTTTTTTGCCTTTAAAAACAGTGATAGCTAAGAAGAAAAAAAAATTAATATAATTAGTAGATAAAGTTTCTAAAAGAGATGTCTACATTACCTTTAGTCATCAACGGTTTTTGAGTTGACGGTAACGGTGAGTTGTTGGGTGACGTTAGCTTAGTAGGTGGAGACAAAATATTTCGTGACTCTGCCGGTGATGGTGAGTTTTCGGGTGCCGTTACATTGGCAGGCGAAGACGGAGTTAGTGACTTGGCGGGTGACTTAGCTGATGCACGTAAAATTACGGGTGACTTGGACTCCATGACGGGTGACGAAGATTGTCGCAAACGTTTAGAGTTTACCTCGTATCTCGTTTTTTTGGACACGCAGGTTGATGCCGCCTTTGTTTTATCTCCCAATTTTTTTAAAGCCACCCGCAATGTTGTTCTTGGGACTTTTTTTAGTAGGCTAGCCGTATTGACAGCAACCCCATGCTTTGTAACCAGATCGATTGCTTCTTGGAGCGGTTTGTTATTCTTGGTCTTAACATAATCCCGAGTACCCTGAAAAAATTCAAAGTCGTGCAAAAGTCAACCAAACAAATAAAAAACAAATTTGATACTAACTGCATTAACGGATATCCCCTCTTTGATTGCGTATTGACGCAAAGTTGTGTAAGGGATGGTGTGCGTACGGGCAACTTGGCCTAAAGAAACAAGCCCAGATTTCAGATCCCTCAAAGCTGCCTCCATTTGTGAAAACGACATGTTAACTGCAATAAACAAAAGTCAACGTTACGGAAAGATTTAAAAATCGTTTCACCCAAGTACGAGGTTTAAAAATCATTCATAACGGTAAATCAAATGCATATACAACGTATTGAGAAGGTTGTAGGGATCAATTTTATGTCTTACGACTTTCGACCTATCTATCACGGTTTTCCTGTAAAACAGTTCGTAAAACGAGAATTTTCAATTTTCATTCGCGTTTTATAATCTAAACGACAATATATCACAGGAGTTAAAAAGTTGCCGGGTACTCGGCTTAGCTTCCCCGGGAGAAAAATGAAAAAATACGAAACGCATTCTGGTGGCGGGTGGTCGGTTAGACGAAATGTATTATCACTGTCCCAATCCGCGCGCCCGGTGGTCGGTGTCGTAGGTGGTCGGCCGCACTGCTACGCAGGACCGCATAGCGGCCGGCTAGCGGGACGCGATTTGCGTCCCGCCCGCAGGCGGCGCCATTTTTTTTCGTGCCGTTCCGCCACGCGGCGTGCAGCGTTCGATTTACGCGGGTGCGTACGGTGGTCGACGACTTGTAACAACGTCACGGGTGGTCGGTTAGACGAAATGCGCTCGGGTGGCCCGGGTAGACCGCGGTCGGTGGGACGGGAGAAGATTTGTTCATGTCGGGTGGTCGGGTGAAAAAAAATTACGTAGCACTGTTACGCGCGTCCTAACGTCGTTTACGATGAACACGTTTTATTTTCCAGTCGACCGTCCACGGTGGTCCGTCGAGCCGGGGTAGGTCGCACGCGGGCAGCCCGGACGTCGACGTTGCACGGGGTTTCGAAACCGGAGTTTTTGGATCGCGATTTTTTCCAAACCCAATACCTCGTTAACGGTCGGTTTTCGGTGGACGAACCTAAGAGGTGATCTCGTCGGGCGCACCGAATACTATCAGGAATAGTAGGTCCGACGGACGTGATGCGATTTTTAAATATTTTTCGGCTCGTCACGGTCACGCCGTCACGCACCGCGATTGTGGCGGGGGTATTAGTGTTCGGGTGGGGGGAACCGATACGCGCGCCGATTGCGGTAGTTCACGGGCGCGCGTCC
This sequence comes from Diuraphis noxia, assembly GCF_037042655.1. NCBI lineage: Eukaryota > Metazoa > Arthropoda > Insecta > Hemiptera > Aphididae > Diuraphis > Diuraphis noxia. The sequence continues at coordinate 103,135,353 of NW_028301711.1, read as the reverse complement.
ACCATTACACGAGCGACGCTACGCCATTGCGGTGGAAAACCCGAGATTTTGTAAATTTGTGAGCGGTTCGGTCGTCGGCGTTGCAGTCGACGGCCGGCCGCCGATCACGAACACCACTACAGCAAAGCCACGGGCGACGACGAAGACGACGCGTCCCGATCGCGTCCCGCGCAAAGACCTGGTGACTCTGAATAACTTCGAGCTGATCGCACGGTCTCCGTACCGGCGACGCATCTTTCAAATGTCTGCCTTATCAACTGTCGACGGTAGGTTCCATGCCTACCGTGGTGGTAACGGTTAACGGGGAATCAGGGTTCGATTCCGGAGAGGGAGCCTGAGAAACGGCTACCACATCCAAGGAAGGCAGCAGGCGTGCAAATAACCCACTCCCGGAACGTGGAGGTAGTGACGAAAAATAACGATACGGGACTCATCCGAGGCCCCGTAATCGGAATGAGAACACTTTAAAACCTTTAAACGAGGATCAATTGGAGGGCAAGTCTGGTGCCAGCAGCCGCGGTAATTCCAGCTCCAATAGCGTATATTAAAGTTGTTGCGGTTAAAAAACTCGTAGTCGGATCTGTGTCTTCCGCCGGGCCGGTTTTCGGGACCGGAGGTAATGATCAACAGAGACGGGCGCGGGCATTCGTACCGAGACGTTAGAGGTGAAATTCTTGGATCGTCTCGAGACGAACTGACGCGAAAGCATTTGCCAAGTACGTTCTCGTATGATCAAGAACGAAAGTTAGAGGTTCGAAGGCGATCAGATACCGCCCTAGTTCTAACTGTAAACGATGCCAGCTAGCGATCCGCCGGCGTTTCATTAACGACCCGGCGGGCAGCTTCCGGGAAACCGAAGCTTTTCGGTTCTGGGGGAAGTATGATTGCAAAGTTGAAACTTAAAGGAATTGACGGAAGGGCACCACCAGGAGTGGAGCCTGCGGCTTAATTTCACTCAACACGGGAAACCTCACCAGGCCCGGACACCGGAAAGATTGACAGATTGAGAGCTCTTTCTTGATTCGGTGGGAGGTGGTGCATGGCCGTTCTTAGTTGGTGGAGCGATCTGTCTGGTTAATTCCGATAACGAACGAGACTCTGTCCTGCTAACTAGGCGGGTAAACCCGGGTCGGCGTGGGCGCGGCGCCGGCGGTTTCGGCCGTCTGCGTTCGCGTTCCCGTCGGCTCGGCCCGGTATCCCCGAACGCGTTCGCCCGTCGTCCAAGGCGGTCGTCGGGCGCGGCCGCGCCATCCGCGTCCCGGCGTGCGGTGGGCGTGCGGGGGTCGGGGGCAACCTTGGTCGCCGTGCGTCAGTCGTGCGCTGGGCTCCGCGGTGAAGCGCGCCACGTTCGCGGCCGTCGCCGGCGGATCACGATACGTTACTAGGGCTACCGCAGGCGGCGGACGAAAATAGCCGCACGAGACTGAGCGATAACAGGTCTGTGATGCCCTTAGATGTTCTGGGCCGCACGCGCGCTACACTGAAGGAATCAGCGGGTGTTAACATTCCTGGGCCGACAGGCTTCTACCCGGACCTAACCTAACCCGCTGAACCTCCTTCGTGCTTAGGGATCGTGGCTTGCAATTTTTCCACGTGAACGAGGAATTCCCAGTAAGCGCGAGTCATCAGCTCGCGTTGATTACGTCCCTGCCCTTTGTTCAAACCTCCCGTCGCTACTACCGATTGAACGACCGCAGTGAGGTCTTCGGACTGGACGCGCGTTATTCGGCCCCCTCGGGGGCTGGGTCGTCGCGCGACCGGGAAGATGACCGAACTCGGCCGTTTAGAGGAAGTAAAAGTCGTAACAAGGTTTCCGTAGGTGAACCTGTGGAAGGATCATTAGAGACGGGCCCGCGGCGCCGGCGACTCGCTTGCCGGTCCCGCGCGCGCCTAATCCGACCCCGTGGCTGCGTGCGCTCGCGCGCGACAACCGCGCATTGTTGTCGTCCGCCGACCGCCCGCGCGCCGCGACCCCCGACCGAGAGTCGACCGATAGATGGCTACCGTCGTCGGAAGACGATTGTGTAAACGAAAAAAAAAAAAAAAACAAACACCCGACCCCGAACGTCGGATCACTTGGCTCGTGGATCGTCGTCGTGTAATCCGCAGGTTATACGAACATCGACCAGTCGAACGCACATTGCGGCCTCGGTGACCCGCGGGTCCCGGGCCACGCCTGTCTGAGGGTCGTATACCGGATACTCGGCCAGACCGATGCGCCGGCACCGTCCGCCCGGTGCTCGTGGTCCGTAGACGACGCGCGGCCGGCGGTCGGCGGGTAGCTCCGCCGCACGTCGACCGTGAACCTCCGCGGCCCTCGACTAGCGCACAGCGCTAACGTGAGGTCCGCGGTTGTAGACGCAAGGCACTAAACCCGGGAGTCTTCGTGTTGCTGATAGTGTTCTAACGGGGATCGACTCTAAGGTTAACATACCGAGAGCCGATGAGATGCTTAAATTCTGGGTGCCTATAATTGAAGGCGTAGTAGTATCTCAACCCCAGACCCCGACCGCCGAGCCATTGGCTACCGAAGGCAACCCCCGATTAGTAACAGTGCTAGAGCGCATAACCCCACAGGAGGTGATTGATTCCCTCCCGAGCGCAACAACAGCTCCCGGGCCGGACGGATTTCCGGCTCGGTTATGGTGACGTCTCCCTTGTAACTTGATAGCCGGTGTCTTCAATATGTTTAACGCGTGCGGTTCACTCCCAGAAAAGCTGGTGAGGTCCCGTACAATCTTCGTGGCAAAGAAGGGCAACCCCGATAGCCCGGGCAATTATAGGCCGATCTCGATCGCGTCGATAGCCATCCGGCATTATCATCGAATACTTGCCAAGCGCTTGGAAAGATTGTCTCTGGTGGACTCCAGGCAGCGGGCTTTCAGACGCGCCGACGGCGTGGCGGAAAATCTTTTCCTCCTCGACTCGGTGTTGAAGGATTCTCGCTCGTCCCGGAAAGGCCTGTGTCTCGCGTCCCTCGACTTGTCGAAGGCGTTTGATACAGTGTCTCATTTGTCCATTACATCTGCGATGCAAGGAGTGGGTCTTGACCCGCGCTTTGTCGAATACATTCGCAGCACGTACCAACGATCTGAGACAATTATACAGGTGAGCGGGCAATGTTCGCGTGGCATTTGTCCACGAAGTGGCGTTAGACAGGGAGACCCTTTGTCTCCCCTTTTGTTCAATCTGGTAGTAGACACCGGTCTACGAGCAATACCAGATGCCGTAGGTTACTCTCTGGGTCAAACCAGGGTGAATGCGATTGCCTTTGCGGACGATGTGATCCTTGTGGCAGAAACGCCGGCAGGTTTGCGTCAGGCATGCGACGCGTTCACTCGTAGGTTGGAGGTAACCGATCTAAGGGTAAATCCAGCGAAGTGTGCGACGATCACTCTTGTGCCCTCCGGACGGGATGGCAAGGTAAAGACCGTCGGGGAAGTCTACTCGCTTGCGGGGACAGCTCTTCCGACACTTTCCGTGTCTTCTCTATGGAGGTACCTGGGTGTAGGGTTTACAGGCAGTCGAATCGATGTCTTCGATAGTGCGGCGTATGTGGCAGCGTTGAATCGGATCTCTTCGGAGCCGATGAAATCGCAAATGCGATTAACAATCGCGAGGGACCATCTGATACCGAAGTTCATTCATGGACTGACGTTTTCGGTGACCTCTGTTCAAAAGCTACGGTCTCTCTCTTTCGAGACACGTCGCGCCGTTAGGCGTTGGCTCGACTTACCCACTTCGTGCCCAGACGCGTACATCCACTCGCCAACATCGGCGGGGGGCTTGGGTGTTCCGGATTTCGTTCGTTTCGTACCTAATAATCGCGTTAAAAGACTCGCTCGTCTTGGAAACTCGGGGGTTCCGGCAGTTCGCGAAGCTTTTCGGCTGCACGGGCCAAAAGCTCTCGCTCGTTCTCGTCGGGCTCTCGAGGCTCACTGTTCCAAGCGGAGTCACACGCAGAACTTGTATGCGAGCGTGGATGGCTCAGAACTGAAGCTATATTCTGAGGAGTCGGCATCCGTGTCGTGGCTGCGAAGGCCAAATGGCATACCGTCATCGGACTTCAAAGCTTACAACCGGATAAGGATAAATGCGCTGCCGACTCGCAAGCGGGTGAACCGGGGTAAAGCTGGTCCGATTAACTGTCGGGCCTGTGGAGCTCCGTCGGAGACGCTTGCCCATATCTCACAGATATGCCCGCGCACGCACGAGGGACGCGTGTTGCGACACGACTGCCTCGTAAAACGTATTACAGGTGGTCTGCGTGATAAAAGGTACGAAATTGAATGCGAACACCTCTATAAGCTGCATGGCGGTAACATGAAGCCGGATATCGTCGCAACGATTAGCGACGAGGTAAGAGGCCGTGTCTCCGTTATATGCGATGTACAAGTCGTCTCTGGCGTAGGACCTGAAGTATGGCACACTAATAAGGTCCGCAAGTATGCGGACCGAGTGGATCTAAAGGCCGCGATCCGCGCCCGACACCTATCGACCGACGTACAAACGGTCGCCGCCACGCTAACTTGGCGTGGCGTCTGGGTTCCCGAAAGTTTTCGAGAGCTCAGATCGCTTGGGTTGAGCAGTGGTCTCCTGGCTGTCCTCGTCACGCGGGTTCTCCGGGGGACACACGCCAACTGGCAAACTTTCAACAAAAGAACGGACACTTATGTGCGGGTCGGAGTCGGGTAGCACGCCCGGTGAAGACCGCAACAACCGTGGGCCTCCTTGACCCACCTTCCTTGAACTCTTTCCCTTAACGCCCATTCTTCTCCTTCTGAACTATCCCACTTGCTTCCCGGTAGGTTAGTAAGTGATGATACTCGGCTCGCCCGAGATCTGCCTCTTTCTCCATTCCGGCTATCAGGGTAAGCCGATTCTGTTCCACTATGTCGGTGAGCGGCTGATAACCGTTCATCGTCGGGGCGGACGACTGATACTAGCCAAATGCCTCGTCATCTAATTAGTGACGCGCATGAATGGATTAACGAGATTCTCACTGCGGGGTCGACGAGAGCGGGGTCGACGAGAGCCCACCTTGTCGTGGTGACCCCGCCCGGCTGGACATATGTCCAGTCGCTAAGAGGCTTCTCACACTAACCAAGTCCGGGGCAGGCCGACCCCCGGACCGTACTAACCCTTAGGCAGGTCAGATGCAACCGCCGAACTAGCCCGCCGGCGGCCAGAGGGTGCAGGGCTACCAGGGGCAGCCCCCCTATAACACTAACTAATAATGAATACACCAAATAGAAGAAAAGTTGTTACTGGTACAGAGGCCTCGGAAACCTCAGACCCGGCAGGTGTGGGTGAGCTCGCCACACAGGTCGTTATCATTAGCTCAGGTAACGCGCAATCGAACATAGACTGGAAAAACACGGCTTACAAAGATACGGACTCACCTAACAGAATCTGCTACACAGCCCCCCTTAGATTAAGGGGAGGGGGCGGTGACGATAACGATAACGACGATGTCGATATGTCAGATAACGCTGGCACAAGTGGTGTCATGGGCCCTGCAGGCAGCAGCCAGAAGCGCGGACCCCCCTCGCCAGCGGTCACGCACGAGGCAAAGCAGCCAAGATTCTCCAGACATTCTGGAGAAATAAACGAGCTCCTGGGATGGATTGAGCAGACAATCATCCAGGAGAAAGAAAAAAGGAAGATTGGCGTACAAGTAGCTGATAAGATAATCCAAAAGATGTCTAGACTAAGAGCGGCCACCCAGGCAATCGCACACGACAACAGCAGACTTCTAGGCGAGCTGAAGGGCAAGGACGACGCACATGCGCAAAGCCTTACAGCTTTCATAAACAAGCTCGACGCTAAAAATGCCGAAGCCAATGACTTGAAAGCTGAACTGGATGCACTGAAGGCAGCAAAAGCTCCCCCCAGCCCAGCACCTGCACAACAACAGACATACGCCGCTAGAGTGGCAACAAAAGCGACAACGACAGTCGTGCCCACGATTGCTGCCGCACCCGCGACTGCTGCCGCACCTCCGGCTAAATCCAAGAGGACAGCCGAACGGCGCCAGTTAGACAGAAATAGAAGTATAAAGGCGACGTCCCGCTTCATAATAGAAATACCACAGGATATGACGGTGGCCAGCGCGAAGGCAGGGGTTTGGCAAGCCGTTAAAACTAAATGTAAAAACCCAAAAGCCAAAACAATAGTAAGTGGCAAATCGCTGGTAATTATCCCGGACGATTCCAACACGTTGGAGGTGATGCGAAGTATTGATAATATAATAGAACTAGGCCCTAGAAAACCACGCGTTATCATATATGATGTCGACAGTGGCATTGGGATGGAAGAGCTAACTGAATGTTTGTTAACACAAAATGCAGAACTCGGCCTCACGGCAGAAGATGTAAGTAGCATCAGGCCGCTACACAAGCTCGGTCCCAGGGATAGCGACGTAGTCCATTGGGTGGTCGAAATGCCCCCAAAGGTACTAGAAAAAGTTGAGAACAAGTCACTCTATTTGGGCATGACTAGATGTAGGTGCAAAGTGCACAGCACGCTGCCCCAATGCTTTAATTTCCAGCAGTATGGTCACACGGCGCCCAGATGTGAATTTTGCCTTACAACATGGATTTGTTAAAGGACGATCGACGATCTCGGCCATAACCGAACTATATGACTGGTCTGAAAATAATAAATGTAGATACGTACTGGGCACTTTCCTCGATATCACTGGAGCCTTTGATAATATGAGATGGATACCAGTAATATCAAGACTAGAGGAACTTGGGTCGTCACAACGAACTGTGAAAATCATACAGAGTTATCTAAAAAATAGAACGGTCATGCTAGACCTAGAGGGAAAGATGTACGACAAGCGGCTCCAAAGAGGCTGTCCGCAAGGGTCGCAGCTTGGACCCACCCTATGGAAGGTGGCAATGACGGCCATCGGGAACATTAAACTAGACGTCACTGCAAAAATTATATTATACGCCGACGACATTGCGGTTCTGGTGGGGGCTGCACGATCACCCACAGCTATAAATAGGACAGAGATCCTACTAGACCAACTTACAGAATGGGCTGTTACTTACGGATTGAAGTTCTCACCTAATAAATCACAGTTGATGACAGTAAAGGGCGGGTTGAAACCCAACTATAACGTCAAGTTCGGCACGGAGGAAACGGCACCAACGATAAAGGCAACAGAAACAGTAAGATATCTCGGAGTAACATTGGACCCCCGACAAAGCTACTGGGACCATGTACTATCGTTAAAATGTAAAAACCAAGCTATGTACAATAGACTAAGACGCATGACATCGGCAAACTGGGGTATGGGCCGAGACTCAGCAAAAATAATATACGCCGCCGTTTTTCTACCACGCATCACGTATGCTGCCGAGATATGGTGGAAAGCATGCTTGCTTAAAAAGAGCATAAAACTACTCGGAAGTATACAACGGGACCCGCTTAGGGCCATCACCAGCTGCTACAGAACGGCTTCCACAAACTGCTTGGCGGTTGTGGCCGGCGTCCTACCGCTAGACTTAGAAATACGGAGATATGCCCACAAAGTAAGGCTCAGAAGAGGCGAGATCCAAACACAGGAATATCAGGAGGAACTCAGAGCACTGATAGATATATGGCAAGAAAGGTATGACCAAACGGACAGAGGGGAGTGGACCAAGAAAATGATCCCAAAAGTAGGGGAAAGGCTCACCCTCCCGATGACACTGGACCACTACACATCACAATTATTGACAGGGCACGGCGATTTCTTGGCACAGTTGTATAGATTTGGCTTAGTAAATAGCCCCAACTGCAAATGCTCCATTGGTGGAGCCGAAACCGTTGCGCACGTACTACTAAGGTGTAAGAGAACTGAAGAGCACCGTAAGACACTACGTAATACATTAAGGGACGAGGGTGAGGACTGGCCCCCCAGAGATGGAGCCTTCTTCAAAAGTCAGAAAACATATGAAGCACTAAGGACATTCGCGCAGAACAGCTTACGAAATAGATCGGACCGATAAAAACATAACCAGAATAAATAGGAAAGCCTTCCTGCAAAGGTCAGGACGCAGCCACACCAATTGGTGTATGTGCATAGACTCGGGGTGTCTCAGATGAGCACGCAGGGTGTAAGCGGCACAAGCGGTGAGGCACGCTCGAGCGCGTCCTGACCAGGGGCGTGCTCATGCGCCAGGGGCGAGGCGAACGGCCCTGCTGTGGGGGCCAGACAGAATTCCACAGCAGTACTCCCTGCTTGTCGTAAGAGGCGACAAAAAGGGAACTGGCCAGCCGGGGCCGGCGTCTGGGACGCGGACACACCGAAACCTTCGGGGACTAGGGTGCTGGAGGTTCTGACTGCGACCTCACGAAGAGCGAGTCGATCACTTCGGTGATGCCTCTGGGAGGCGTGGCATAGGCTACCGAGCCTCTAACTCGGGGGTCGCGACCACCGCGCCGGCGGCGACCGCCGCTGGTGAGGGCTCACCGTGAGCCCGAGGTACACGGCCCAAATCTCGGTAGGATCACAGCAGAGGCTTCACCGCCGACGAAGCTCGGTCCCACCATCCAACCATTGATGTGCTGACCCTACGCGGAGCGAGAATGGTACTTCGGGATGTGCGGGGGCCCCGCGGCGCTGAGGGAATTGGCGTCGTGCCCCCACACGCCGGTCGCGTTGCGGCTTCGGTCGCTGCGCGGTCGGTGGCGGATTGGTTTCGGAGTGGCTGTTAGCAGGAGCTAACCTTGTGGTGAAAGACCTAGCTTGGTCTAGGGGAAAGTTGCCGAGTGAGATTACTCCTTAGCGCCTACCCAGCCTACCAGTGGGGCTATATGCACCGGAGGTTGCCCGTGACCAAAAACGGGAAGCGATGAGGATAGCTCGCGGCCCGACCAGGGTGGCGACGGGCACGTGCACGCCTTAGCCAACGGTACGGGCGCACTCTCCCGACTTCGGTGGGAACGGGTGTGCGCCCGGTGCTCGTGGTCCATAGACGACGTGCGGCCGGCGGCCGGGGGGTAACACCGCCGTTCGTCGACCGTGGACCTCCATGGCTCTCGACTAGCGCACAGCGCTAATGTGAGGTCCGTGGTTGTAGCCGCAAAGGCACCAAACCCGGGAAACCTCGTGTCCCTATTATTCTCGTGACTGGCGCCCGGGCGCCCGCGCATAAAACTCGCCGGAGGGATGAGCCCGTGTCACGAAGGCGAGGAGAGAGTTCGCCCGCGTAAGACGGATAAGGGCTTGAAACACAGCCACCGGGGTCAGAGCCTCGTTTCTCCCCGTCACAAAGTTGGTTATGTCTGTCCCTATCTACCCGGGGTCTAGGAAGGTCCACCTTGTCGTGGTGACCCCGCCCGGCCGTCCTTCGGGGCGGTCGCTAAGAGACCTTCAAAACGGGCCCGTTAAACCAGTTGTGACGGGCCCCAGGCGTCGCGTGAGTTGTTACGTGGCGCCAAGTCGTGCGCTCGCGAGCGGCGAGCCTATACCTCGGGCTGGGAGCAACCCGCGAAAGAAACCAGTCGTCCTGCAGTGTCGTTCGGCTGGCAGGCGTCGCGGGCGTAACCCGGCCTCAGGGTCGGAGGGCCGTTGCGAACTTGCGCACTTGCGCTAACCCTTAACTGGGGCGATCGCCCTGGGACCTTAACCAGTTTTCGGGCGGTCAAGCTCGGCCGTGCACTTAACCGTGTGCGGTCTTGCGTGGAGAAGAGCTTCCGGAGGTTGGCAACTCCGGTCATAGGCGCCAGGACTCATGATGACGATTAAATTCCGATCAGGCAGATACGGATGCAACGTACGCTTAGCCCGACGTACGCCAGAGGGTGCAGGGCTAACCTGGCGGTAGGTTTAAACGCAGGGAAGGTCACCCACAAACCAAAGATGATTACTGCTCAAAACTTAATTACCCCAAGTGATAATCCGGTCAATCCGGCAAATTCATCCTCTGCGGAGGCATGGACCCACGGATTTTGGGGGGGTCCAACAGTAATCGTCGACCGGCCAGAGCCGTGCAGCCTGGCTGACGTGTCTTCGGACAGAAAATTAACTGACGTGCCTTCGGGCGATTTTGAGACATTACGGGACAAAAACTTGACGATAATTGACGGCGCTGGCTACGTATTGTCAGCTAGACGGATTTTGCGCCTCAAAGGTGGAGGCGGCGGTGAAGACGGCACCGAAGCGGGTAGCTCATATAACACCCCGTCGTTCAGAGACAAGACTGCCACGAACCTGATTAAGCGCAAAAGGCTCGTTGAGGATGATATAGCCCAGATCATAACTCCCCACAAAATATGGAGATTGAAAAGTATGCCGACGAGGTAGGATCGCTCATCTCGGGTACTAAGACCATTCTCGAGGACATGCTTAAAGAATCCAAAATTGGCAGACGCTGGACCGACCTCCTGAGCCACCAGCTGGATGAGATCTTAATAAGCAATAATCGCCTTGGCAGGGCCAGCTTCAAGATCCTTGGCAAATGGGAGGAACAGCGTGATGAGCTCAACTCGCTTCAGGAGCACGTAAAAGACCTTCACAGCGACATGGGTGCGCTGAAAGAACGGCTCAGCCAGAGCAACACTGAAAGGGACAACGCTACAGCGGAATTAGCTGCCCTCCGTACGTCCGTTAGTTCTGTTCCGAATCCGTTGGCCACGCCGCACGGGCTTATCCTCCCACCGGTAGACTTTATCGATTTGGACGATGACTGCATAATGGTCGTGAGCCCGTCTGAGAACACCTATGCTGCCGCCACAGCAAAAACAAAGAAAAAGAGGGAGGACTTCCCTAGGCTGAAGACGCCAAAAGCCCAAGAGCCCGCAAAAAGAGCCCGTAAAAATGACACCCCTGTTAACAGGAAACCCGAAACCAAAAAGCTCGCTGGTAAACAGAAGGCAGAGGCAAAGATGCAGGCCAGGGCCAGATCCGCTAGGGCAGGCCCAAGATTCGAAGTGATTACCGGTGACGAAGGCTGGAAGGACCTAAGGACATCAATCGAACAAAAGATCCCCAACCCCAAAGTCAGGACGGTTAAATCCAAAAATGGTGGAATAATCTTATTCCCTGAGGACGCCGAGACGGCAGCTGCTCTGCGCAGGACCTCAAACTTAATTGAGAGAGCTCCCCGTAAGCCCAGAGTAATAATTAAGTTTGTCGACAGATATCTGGAGCGAGAGACGATACCGTGGGCTCTTAGCCAGAACAATGATCTCGGAATTGGAGAATCCGAACTGCCACACATTAAGCCGCTATTCATGCTTGGTCCACGTGAAGGGCACGTTGTCCACTGGGTGGTCGAGGTCGCCCCGGAAACTCTGTCAAAAATCGAGCATAAGTCGGCCTTCTTGGGCATGACGAAGTGCAGAATGAAGTTCTACGACTCTGTCACCCAGTGTTACAACTGCCAAGGTTTCGGTCACACAGCGGCTAAATGTAACACAACTCAGCCCATATGTAAACACTGCTCGGAGAAGCACGACTCCAGAACGTGCAAATCGCTGGCAAAGAGATGCCCCAACTGCCGAAGCACCACGCATAATGCGTCTTCCGCTAAGTGCCCGGCGAGAACGACGGCGACAAGGCTCCTTATCCGTCGCACTGACTTCGGTACCCAAGCACTTGCTTCAGACTCCCCATGAGCTGCGAAATAAGTCTAATCCAGCACAACCTGAACCGGGATCGCACGGCCAGCCATCAATTGAGAGCGGCGTGCAGGGATCTGAAAACAGACTTTGTCTTGATCCAAGAACCACTAGTGACCAAAGGAATAGTATACGGGTTCGAAGGCTGTAAAAATTACACTAGCAAAAAGTCCAGCTCCGCGATCATCGTCCTAAATGATCGCTTCCAGTGCATAAGTCTATGAAAATTTTCCTCTAGCCACTCAGCTGTGGTTAAGGTAACTTACGGCAACAGTCCCCGCGATCACGTAGTGCTGGTATCGTCGTACTTCAAGTACAACGTGCCTACGGTAACTCACCTCGAAACCCTGGACCAGATCCTGGCCACAGAGACAAGGGTCATAATCGCCGCAGACACAAATGGCCACTCGCCCAGATGGCATTCGACGTCCCGAAACCGCCGTGGCAGGCTAGTTGAGCAACTCATTGACAAACATGGTCTTAAAATCCACAATACGGCCGGGCAACCAAATACGTTTTGTCGGCGGGACAATCGAACGTCGAACATCGACGTCACTCCACAGATAACATAAGTCCCACGATTAGAGACTGGTCCGTCAGCGACTTGACAGACAGCGACCACCGAGTATTAGGTTTTACCCTGACTGTCGCAATAATTGCAAAACCCGCGTCTGTCGTGAAGCGATACCAACTAAAGAAGGCCAATTGGGATCTTTTTAGTACCACGCTACTAGGCGAGATCGGTGGTATCCAGGATGGATGCACTGAGTCAACGGCCATGGGCATAAACCGGGCTATCACCACCGCGGCGGATCGTGCGATCCCACTTAGAAAATCCCGCCCGTTAACGGGAAGGAATGTCTGGTGGTCCCACGTTCTGACCAGCCTATCGTTGGGGCTATATTCAGCGAAGGTTGTCCGTAACCAAAAACGGAAAGCAAATTGGATAGATTGCGACCCCACCAAGGTGGCGAAAGGCACCTGTATGCCCTAGCCGGATGGTACGGGCATGCCGGAGAAACGTGTGCCCGGTGCTCGTGGTCCTTAGACGACGTGCGGTCGCCAGTCTCCGGCGGTCCTCTGGCCATGCGCAAGTGTGGGGCGGTCCGCCGGTTGGCGGTCGTATACCTCTACGGCTCTTGACTAGCACTTAGTGCTAACATAAGGTCCGTAGTTGTAGACGGAGGTCAGGCCGCAAGGCATGACTGAGGTCACAAATCCGGGAGCTTCGCTTGTCCCTATCTACCGTGACTGAAAACCAGCTAGTTAGCGCCGTCATGGAACAAAATCCAGAGCTTGGCCTGACTCAGGACGACATTGAGGGCATGACTGTCAAGCACAAGTTAGGCCCTAGGGATAGTAGCACGACGCATTGGGTAATAGAGTTCCCAGCTGAAGCACTCACCAAAGTTGAGAATAAAAAGGTATTTTTGGGCCTTACAAGATGTCGCGTTAGGGCACATCAAAGCGTACCACAATGTGCCAGAAGTATGGGCACACTTCTTTAAGATGTAACCAAGAGGGTTTCACCTGCAAATATTGTGCGGGCGCGCACGATAGTCGCACATGCAGCTCGAAAGAAGATGTCAGGTGTAGCAATTGCAGGGGTAACCACAAATCGTCAAGCTCCGCGTGCAAGGCCAAGAGTCAGGCGGTTCAAGGCCTGCTCCGTAGAACGGACTTCGGCCCGAAATGACCGCACCACTTAGAATAGTACAGCACAATGTAAACAGACAGAAGTTGGCTAGCCTACAACTTAGGGACTACTGCGAAAAAGTGACGTCAGACGTTGTGCTGATACAGGAGCCGGTTGTAAATAATGGTGCCACCTACGCCTTTGAAAATTGTAGACAGGCAATGTGTGGTCCGGACCCAGGTGCGATCATAGTGGTTCTTGACCCTAAACTCAGAATAATTGAACTGACGGACCTATGTAGCCAGCATATCATAGCTGTGAGGATCCACGGAGGCAGTGACAGGGAGTCGATAACAGCGGTATCGGCATATTTTAAGTACAACATGCCGACACCCTGGTTCACGGACAAGCTACGGGTAGTCTTAGACCGTGAGACACGCACCATCATTGGTGCAGATGTCAATGGACATTCCCAGTTGTGGCATTGTCTTGATCGCAATGCAAGGGGCCTTATAGTTGAAGAACTAGTAGAGGATTACGACCTCGCGGTGGCAAACCGGCCGGGAAATTTACCCACCTATGACCGGGAAGGCATGGGTTCATCGAACGTTGACGTGACGTTACTAACGCCGCAGGTCCGCGACCTGTTGAGCGAGTGGACAGTCTTTGATGTAACCGACAGCGACCACAATGTAATAACTTATAGTCTGAGTTTTCGCGACAGAGGTGCGCGGCCCCCGATACCGTACAACTACAACACCAGGAAGGCAAACTGGGAGGGGTTCACCCGCAATCTGCTATAACACTATAATCGCGGCTATACAGCGTGCGGCGGATGAAAGTATTCCGCGGAAAAGCAAATGACCCGCGCGGGAAAACAGCCCTGGTGGAACAACGAGCTAATGGTGCTGAAAAGGGACCTTGATAGCAAGAGGCGGCAAGGTCTTCACCGATCAGATAGGCCAACATACAATTCGGCAAAGAACAAGTACCTCAGCGAAGTAAGAGTAGCTAAGGCGAGGACTTGGAGAAATTTCGCAAACGATTTGAATGAAAATAAATGGGGCAAAGCTTTCTGCTGGGCAAAACGGGGCACTAAGGCCCGGACGATGCCCTCGTCTTTGAAACGTGATGATGGTACGTGCACGGGGAGCCTCAGCGAAACGGCTGGTCTGCTGCTGGGTTCTTTCTTTCCAGTAGAAAACCAAGGCAGAAATTTTCACAAGAACGGACCGCTTACTGCATATGGTAATGCCATTGACGCAGAGCGAGTTAAGGCAGCCATCTGGCACATGAAGCCTAATAAAGCACCGGGCAAAGATGGCCTAACAGCGGGGATACTAAGGAAAGCTTGGCCGGTTCTCTTTCATGAGATCACTACTCTGTTTGGGATGTGTATGGAAGAGGCCACCTTCCCACGGTCGTGGAAGGACGCCAAGCTTGTGGTGCTACCTAAGCCAGGCAAGACAGATATGATGAGTCCCAAGTCTTACAGGCCAGTCTGTTTGCTGCCGACGTTGGCAAAGGCGTTAGAGACGTTGATTATCCAAGACATGGTTGCAGAAACGAGTCTTAACGACTATGGAGCCCAGCATGGCTTCGTACCGGGAAAGTCAACGATAACGGCTATAAGGGCGATGTACAATTGGGTTGATGACACGAAGTCAAGGCACGTCATAGGGGTGTTCCTAGATATAGCCGGGGCCTTTGACAACGTCGGATGGTACCCGGTGTTATCTAGGCTGGACAGATTAGGCGCCTCCATAAGAACGACCAGAATGGTACAGAGCTATCTCAGGGACCGAACGGCAACTCTGACGCTGGAAGGTGAGCGTTACGCCGTGTCCTACGTAAATACGGCAAATCCGATAATCGCAATACGATGCGACCGATCCGATACGATTTCGTCATTCGATATTGCGGCGATCGGACACGTGGCAAACGTGAGATCGCATTAACGGACAATAGTCGTGCGACGGTTTTGTAGGTAGATGGAACATTGTACATGCTAATATTCGTTTAAAAACATTAATCATGCCTTTAACCACACTACAAAACAAAATGCTTCTGACTGAAAATTCGGTACTTAAGTATTTATTATATAAAAGGTAAGTTATAAATTTAATTAAATAATGGTAAATTATTAATAATTATAAGTGAATTTATAAATATGTAGGTACAAAAAAATTAAAAAATCGTATCTTACCAGAGCTATCATTTTAAAAGACCGAATGATTTTTGGTGAGTTTTACCATTTATATAACCAAGTACGTTGTGATGACGCCTTATTTCGATCGTATACAAGGATGTCAGTTGCAACATTTGACTATATAGTTGAAATAATACGACCAGAATTTGATCTAAAGTCAACAAATTTTCAAGATCCCATACCAGTTGAAGAAAGATTGGTTGTAACAATTAGGTAAGCATTTTTAATCAATGAAATTAATTTATTATATTGGTAGTAATTTATACAAACACACATAAACACAAATATATATTTATGTACCTAATAAACAAACATCTTTCAACAAAATAAAAAACCTTTCTTTTAAATAACTAATTAAAAACATTATTTTTTAATGTAAATAAGTTTTTAAATCTTTAAAATGTATTATGTTTCTACTTGTATTACAATATTGTTAAATACATTTTTTTTTAAAGCAGACACCCTTAACTTACTGCAAAATAAGTAGTAAAAAAAATGAATAAATATTTTTCAACAACAAAATAAAAAACCTTTCTTTTAACTAATTTAAAACAATATTTTAAATGTAAGTACATTTTTAAATCTTTAAAGTGTATTTTGCACCTACTTGTATACAGTAAGTTGTTTAATAAACTTAGGGCAAGTAAGATAATGCGACATTTAATGATGATTCTTGATTTTGCGACAACTCATTTATTAAAATATTTTGGAATTGATTTCTCACTCGAAGCTTTTGGATGGAATCCATTTTTTTGAAATATGGTAAAAGAGATTGGAAAAAAAGCATATGTTCATCAATTTCTGGAGCAGTTACATTGGTAGACTGTTGCAACAATGCGACTTTTTGACTTTCAATTTTTAATAAATTTTCCAAATACTTATCATCGTCTACTTTTGGTTTCTTTCTTTTTCGAGATAGTAAATGCTCTGAATCACTAGACTGGTTTGTTACTGGTGTTGATGGTGTACTTGTTTCATGTGTGTGTATAAATTGAGTACTTTGACTAATCTCTGTTTCAATTTCTGGTGTTGATACATAATTATTTACAATATCTATCGTATAAGGATTTGATACTCCCGTATCTGTAATATAAGAGTCATCATTATTTATCTGATCAATAATATGATTATCTTCATAATTTTCTGCGTTTTCTGTATCTTCCTCATCCGTAATATTTCCATCAGAAACCCTTGGAGTTGTGGTATCTTTTAAAAAAAGCAACAAATTATAATAAGACCATTTCCCAGTATATATTTCAGCTCCTTCTTGTGGATCTCCTGAGCGGCATTTCTTAACTTTTTTTTTCTCTCTTAAGAAAGTGTCTCGTAAATTTCTCCACTTTTTTTTTGCCTCTTCCTCTATAAAAATAAATTAACTAAAATATAACAATAGCTCTAACTTCAAATGTTATATATGTATAACAAAAAATTGCTCAAAGAACAATTAATTGGGAACCTAATTTACTACAAGTTCGTGTATTTTTAACGAAATAAAATATTTTCGATTTTGTGTGAAGAAAATCAAAAACAAATTTCAAATATCAAATTGTCTATTTTTTTTATTAAAATTGTTTATTATTTGTAGGTACTTGGCGACTGGACTAGCATTTAGACAACTAGCAATGGCATTTAGAATATCTAAGACTGCAGTGTCTAATATAGTGATCGAGGTGTGTATAGCTTTATGGAATTCATTAAAAAACAAGCATATGTCTACTCCTACAGTAGATGATTTTAAAAATATTGCAAACGAATTTTATAAGAAATGGAATTTTCCAAATTGTGTTGGAAGTTTAGACGGAAAACATATCCGTATGAAATGTCCGAAAAACTCCGGGAGCATGTTTTTCAACTATAAACAATACTACTCTATTGTTTTAATGGCAGTAGCTGATGCCAACTATAGATTTGTTATGATAGATGTTGGTTCGTATGGTAAAGATAGCGACGGCAGCGTCCTGTGTAATACACAGTTTTATCAACGTCTGGAAAATGGTACATTAAAACTGCCAAAACTGAGTAACTTGCCTAATTCAAATCTTAAAGCATCGTATGTATTTGTTGGTGACGAAGCTTTCCCGTTACGCAATTATATAATGAGACCCTTCCCTAGACAACAATTAGCATCAGCTAATGATAAAAAACATTATAACTATCGTCTTTCTAGGACAAGAATGACTATTGAGTGCGCTTTTGGCATTGCGTCTTCTAAATTTAGAATACTTCAAAAATCAATTGAAACTAAAGTTGAGAATGCAGATCATATTGTGAAAGCTATATGTATATTACACAATGTAATAATTGATAGAGAGAACGAATCTTCGCGTCAATGTACCATCATATCGGAAAATTTTAACATTGCAAATGTACAAGAAAGTAATAAAATAATGAGACTCCGTGCCAACAGATCTAACAATCGTGCTTCCCGAACTGCTATTGATATTAGAAATATATTTGTAGAGTTTTTTAAAACTAATAATATTACTGAAACAAATATGTAAGTAAAATATATTATGTACCTAATTAATATTGTAGTAATTTTAAGTAAGTTTTTACTATATACCTACGTATATTATAATAATGTATACTTAAATAGGTAGGTAACTAAAATCAGTTTCATTTCTTTATGTTTCTAACGTAAAATTTTGAAACTGGTATTCAGTACTATTGTTTAGTTTAATCTCATTTTAATTATTTGGTATAAAATTAAAAATACAGTGTAAAATGGATACTAATTATTAAACCTATTATTATTATATTATAAACTACTTACTATCCATTTTTGTATTTTTTGCAACTTCGTCCCATTCTCTGTCGGAAATTAATCTATCCCTATACTTTTTGTTCCACTTATTCCACAACACATTTCTCTTTTGTATTTCCGATATTAATAATTCCATAATAAAATAAAATAATATAGGTAAGTAAAATAAGGTAATAAAAAAATAATGTAATAATACAATAGTATTACATTATAATATACGTAATAACTAATAAGTAAACACCCAGCGTGAAAATCGCATACGAATATGCGATCAAAAACAAACTATTTTGTTTTTCAACGCACACGACTAAACGCATCCGATAAAACCGATCGTATCGGTCGTGTCGCATTGGTCACGTCGGACACTCCCGTTCGTTTCCGAAGATTTGTTTATTTTTAGAAATCGTATCGGTCGCATCGTATTGCGATTATCGCATTATCGTATTTACGTAGGACACAGCGTTACTCGACAGCTTTGGAGCGCGGGTGCCCACAGGGGTCACAGCTAGGGCCGACTCTTTGGAAAGTGGCCATGACGGGGATCAGCGAAATAGATTTCGAAAGGACGGCAACAGTAGTCTTGTATGCGGATGACATAGCGCTGCTCGTAGGTGCAGCTAGACCGCAAGTAGCCTTTGCCAGGATAGAGGCGTATATTGACAAACTCAGTGCCTGGGCAGGCGAGTACGGACTGAGTTTTTCATCGACAAAAAGTCAGATGATGTCGTTAAAAGGTGGACTGAAACCAGAGTACACAGTAGGGTTCGGATCGAACCCGAACGCGGACATAATACGGGCCAAAAATACAACAAAGTACCTGGGTGTAACTCTGGACCCACGTAGAAGCTTTTGGGAGCACATTAAGATGATAAAGGGAAAATCGGAAGGCCTATATAGTAGGCTCAGGAAGATGACATCGGCCAACTGGGGCATGAACAGACAGTCGGCCAGGATAATTTATGAGGCGGTCTTCCTGCCACGTGTTACATACGCGGCCGAAATATGGGCTGAAGGTTGCCGCCTGCGGAAGAGCGTGGTGGCGCTAAACAGTATACATAGAGCACCGCTATTGGCGATAACGAGTTGCTACCGGACGGCATCGACGAACTGCCTCTCGGCCGTGGCGGGTATACTACCGCTCGACCTTGAGGTCAGGAAGTCGGTGTTGAAAGGGAAGCTACGCACGGGCGAGATAGCGTACCAACAATATGAACACGGCCTCGAAAGATTAATGGAAGAGTGGCACACAAGGTATGACGCCACGGACAAGGGTGAGTGGACGAAGCATATGATACCCAACTTGGCGCGTAGGTATATCTTACCGCTGGAACTGGACCATTACACGTCGCAGTTCTTGACAGGCCATGGGGATTTCAAAGGAAAGTTACATGCTTTCAAGTTAGTACAAAGCCCGAACTGCGCCTGCGGAAGAGGATCTGAAACGGTGCGACACGTACTTATGGCATGCCCCAGAACAGTGGAGTTCAGAGAGCAGTTAAAAAGAACGATGTCCGAGGAAGGGGCGGCATGGCCTCCGGGAAGAGGGGCGTTCTTGGAGACGCGACGAACCTATGAAGCCTTGAGACGATTTAGTAAACAATGCCTAACAAATAGGTCAGATCGATAAGATCCGTCATGGGTCAGGACGCAGCCACACCAAGGTGGTGTATGGCACAGACTTGGGGTGACCCGGGTGAGCACGCACGGCGTAAGCGGCACGCACGGCGGGTCACGCTCGAGCGCGTCCTGACCGGGGCGTGCTCACGCGTCAAGGGACGACGAGGAGTTTGGGCCCTGTGGCTGGGGCCGAGGACAGAATACCGCCACAGTATTCCCTGCTTGTCGTAAAAGCCGACTAAAAGGGACTGGCCAGTCGGGGCTGACGCCTGGGGCGTGGACGCACCGAAACCTTCGGTGGAGTTTCTGACCGTGACCTCGAGAAGAACGGGTCGCTCTCCTCGGAGAGGCCTCAGGGAGGCGGGCACACCGAAACCTTCGGGAACTAGGGTGTCGGAGGTTCCGACCGCGACCTCGTGAAGAGCGGGTCGATCACCCTGGTGATGCCTCTGGGAGGCGTGGATAGGCTACCGAGCCTCAAACCCGGGGGTCGCGGCCACCGCGTCGGCAGCGAGCGCTGCCCGGTGAGGGCCCACCGTGAGCCCGTGGTACACGGCCCAAATCTCAGGAGGACTATAAGCTGAGGCAAGACGCCGACGAAGCTTCGTCCGAGCATCTAACCATTGATGTGCTTTACCTAACGGGGAGCGAGAATGGTACATCGGGATGTGGGGGAGCCCCGCGGCGTTGAGCAATTGATGCCGTGCCCTCACACGCCGGTCGCGCACCGGTCTTGGCCGTGGCGTGGTCGGTGGCGGATTGGTTTCGATGTGGCTGTCGCAGGAGCGACTATGTGGTTAACAGACCAAGCTCGGTCTAGGGGAAGGCTGCCGAGTGAGATTACTCCTTAGCGCTCACCCAGCCTATCGGTGGGGCTATATCCACCGAAGGTTGCCCGTGACCAAAAACGGGAAGCGATGAGGATAGCTCGCGACCCGACCAGGGTGGCGAAGGGCACGTGCATGCCTCAGCCGAACGGTACGGGCGTGCTTTCTCCCGACTTCGGTGGGAACGGGAGCCCGCCCGGTGCTCATGGTCCGTAGACAACGCGCGGCCGGCGGTCGGTGGGTAGCTCTGCCGCACGTCGACCGTGAACCTCCGTGGCTCTCGACTAGCGCACAGCGCTAACGTGAGGTCCGCGGTTGTAGTCGCAAGGCACCAAACCCGGGAGTCCTCGTGTCCCTATCTACTTAGCTGCCGGGAGAGATGAGCAATCTCCTAGGCTGGCTAGAGCAGACCATTGTACAAGAAAAAGAAAAGAAAAAACTAGGTATTCAAATAGCTGAAAATATCGTAAACAAGCTGGGCAGACTTAGAACCCTTATTCTAGATGTTACTCACGAGAACAGCAGGCTTACAGGCGAACTTAAGGGCAAAGAAGACGCCCACGCCTCTAGCCTCACGATTTTCATCGGCAAGGTAGAACAAAAGAACGCTGAAAATAACAGCCTTAGAGCTGAACTCGATGCTTTAAAAACACAGACAATCGTGCCCGGCCCAGGGCCGTCTCAAGGACCGACTGAAAGACCATCATACGCTGCTAAAGTAGAAACGGCTGTTGAAAAGTGGTAGAGTAGCGGCTGTAACAGCCAAGTCCAAAAATAACAAGGTAGCTGATAAAGAACAGCTCAAGAGAAGCAGGGATGTCAAGACGACACCTAGATTTATGGTTGAAATACCATCTGACATGTCGGCAACCAGTGCCAAAACCGGCGTCTGGGAGACGGTGAAGGCTAAGATCAGAAATCCTAAGGCAAAAACCATAGTGAGCGGGAAAACCCTCATTATAATTCCGGACGATTCCAACACGTTGGAGGTGATGAGAGGACTTGAGCACGTCAAAGAGATAGGTCCGAAAAAGCCACGCGTCATCTTATACGACGTAGACAGTGGCATTGATAAAGAGGAGTTGGCTACCTGCCTCCTGGCCCAAAATGATCACCTCGGCCTTACGCCAGATGACATTAGGCACATGACCCCGCTTCACAAGCTAGGTCGCAGAGACGGTGACGTTGTTCACTGGGTGATTGAGGTGACCCCAGACTTTCTCCGTAAGATCGAAAACAAGGCGATATATGTTGGTATGACTAAGTGCAGGTGCAAACTGCACAGTGCACTTCCCCAGTGTTACAATTGCCAACAATACGGGCATACGTCCGCCCGGTGCGAACAAAAGTCACCAACATGCCGAAATTGCGCTGGCACTCATGATTCCCGCACCTGTACAGCGGAGGTGGTAAAGTGCGCAAATTGCAAGGGGCCACACAAGGCTTCCAGCGGTGTGTGCAAAGCTAGAGGACAGGCCACCCGCAGCTTGCTGAGGCGAACTGACTTCGGCTCTCAATGAGTAACATCATCAGAGCACTACAGGTCAATATGAACAACCAGCTAATAGTGGCTGAGCAAATAAGAGACCGATGCATAGCCGAGCACATAGACTTGGTCTTGGTACAAGAACCACCTATAAACGAAAACGGCATGGTGGTACACTTTGAGACATGCCAGCAAGTGTCTGGCACAGATAGTCCCGGGGCGTCTATCATAATAGCCAGCAACAGGGTCAGGTGCATAAATGTACAGCAGCACACCTCTAAATACGTTGCCACGGCCAAAGTAAGCCTTGACGGTAGAGAGGAATCCAGCGTGGTCGTAGCATCGGCCGCATTGTTTTTCAATTATAAAAGCAACATATTATTGCTCGGCACTCCTCGTTCAACCATATAGCGTTTTTAGGAAACACGATTAAATAGGCAGTAAATTTTATAACTCTTATTATTCCTAAATATATCTTATAAGTAATAATTTCTCCGTAATCTTACTGATTACTAGCCACCAACACAAGATAACAATGCAATGGATATTTATGTTAGCGTTATGCTCGGAACCTTATTATTTTCTTTCAGTTTTTTAAGCATTTTTTATTGCCTAGCACCTTCGTACATTCATATAAGTTTATTTTTTGGTTCATCGTTTCATTGATTTATCGATTCATACATTGGTCTTTGCTGATTACTGTTATATTATAACGTGAGTATCGTTATTGTTGCCGACTGAAGGACTCCAACGATTATGTCGTTCGCATGTAGTGGATATCTCATTATATTGTCGATTATTATTGCATGAAAATCTAAATAAATCAATATAAAATACAGTTATTTACCGACAATGAATACTGAGGTATCTATGATCGCGCGGATAAAATCAGTATGACAAAGTTGGCTTGTTTCGGTCGGAAGTCTTCACTCAGCGTGATTGCAAATTTATATATCGCTTTAGTATAGTTCGCGCGTATTAATGCCGGGCGCCTTTAAAAGTTGTCACTCGGGCATTTAGTGGTTTTTTTCCGATTTTTAAGCGTTTATATATGATTTAGCAACTCTTTATCTAATATAAGTCATTTTTAAATTTATTTTTAACTTAACTGGATTTTTCTTCCTTTGTTTTTTTCATGCGTTTGGTTAGGATGTCTTACAATTCTATGGAATCAGCTTTAAGGCAGCTGAAAGCTGGGAAGACTTCTATTGGAGAAGCCAGCCGGAATTTTGGTGTTCCGGAAACAACACTGCGTCAGTACGCGCAGAAGTTAGATATCTGCGTGAAAAATGTAATTTTTTAGACATTTTCAGTGGAACTTGCACGTGACATATTTTTATTTTTTTTTCAGGCAACTCGCCGTTATGTTTCAACAAAAAATAGTAAGCCTCTCTCAGAGGCTATTGAATTGGTAACCAAACATGGGGTACCAACAAATACTGCAAGTATTCTAAAAGGGGTTCCCCGTACCACTTTGCGCAAGGCACTTGAGAAACTTGGACCGTATTCATCTATTCATAACTCGAAGATGCGCAAGAAGACGCGTTATGAAGTAAATAGCGCCCGATTGTCGGAGGCTTCGCCGGCAAAACTTAAGTCGCCGTCACCGTCAAAACTTAAGTCGCCGTCACCGTCAAAACTTAAGTCGCCGTCACCGTCAAAACTTAAGTCGCCGTCACCGTCAAAACTTAAGTCGCCGTCGCCGGAAAAACTTAATTCGCCGTCACCAGCGAAAGTGCAGAAGACGACGATGAAAAGTATTTTATAGAAATGATTTTAAGCACACGGTTTGTTATTATTATTTTTTTTTTCTTTCTTTTTTGCAAAGCTGTAATCAGATTCAAAGGGAGGAAGACCAAAGCCGTCAAACGGTTGGTTGAAGTGCACTGCCGATCTACGTATTTTCCTAGGGGATACAAAGCACGGAAACTGGGTACCGAGGACTACGTTGATGAGGTAGAGGAAGATGTAGAGGAAGATGTAGAGGAAGAGGAGGACAGAGATCCGGAAAATACTCTCATGTTAAATACTCACGTGCGCTTTGTATCACCTATTAGGCGTGACATATACACCCCTACACCACCCAAGTCACCTGATATGTTTGAGTTCTGCGATGACGGACGTAAGCACCTACGATTAAAAAAATATCTCCATTTTCTTTGATATAATATTTTTTTATCCAATTTCAGAACAAAAAATCGTAGAATTTAGAAGTACACCAAGGAAGTTGGGTTTACAGACTGTGGTGCCGTCATCTCAACCACTACCGGATCTGCCGCAGATGCCACGGTCACCGTCGCCGATTCCCGGTCCGAGCGGTGCTTGTGAGAGCATGCCATTAAATATAAAAAAAAGCTGAAGTTCTCAAAAGTTTCGGAAGATGGTATGTTATATTGACCATCAGTTTTTTTTCATAATTTCTATGTACGTGCTTTTCGTTTCAGCTATAATCGTTGACAGAGATTCGGAAACTTCGTCAGTCCTGAGAGGTGAGTATCGATTTCAATCTATTGATATTTTTTCTTTTTCTTCGACGCCTTTCATTAGAATTTTTTTTCGCAGACCCCAGCCCCTTACGTTTTTCGTCATTAAGTGACGAAGACCACGCTGACGACTCACAAATGAGTCAGGTACGACGCCGGCTGAACGTAACGGAAAAATTTAAAAACTCAGTGAGCCAACGAGTGAGTATTGTGTTTAACACTACAGGTGCCCCCGCTAGCGCGAAAATCAACGAAATTTTTTTTTCAGATGACGAAGTATTGTCCAATATGCAATTTCAAAACCGATGATAATAAACTGACCCGGCACATAGGCATAAAACACCGCCGCCAGTTGAGAAAACCAGTTGAACCTAGTCTCAAAGCTATTGGAAGAATTTTAGCGGCGGAGTCTAGGCGGTCCGTGTCGCTTGTACCTATGTCTGCGATCAAAAACATTATAGGACCCTATTGGGACGATAGAAATTATCGGAAAATGGCGTTCCAGTGAGTACCGTTTATTTTTGTCGTGTAAAATGCTCCATACATGGACGTTATTAAAAAACTGTTTTGAAATTCTAGACTGTGCCTAATGGGCCGAATGAAGGTATATGGAGAGAGCTGGGACTTACCGGAGGCCCCCAGACTCGATAATCCATTTTCAAAGTACCTAATGACCGACTCAAAAGTTGAACGCGAACAGCGTGATTTGGTAAGCACCCACGGCATCAGGACAACAGAAATAGACCAGCAGTCTGATATTCCAACCCGTCTGCCTGTTCCAGAGGCGGACAAGGGGTATTCTCCGTGAGTATTATTTCCCAGCGTGTACGACAGTCATCCGATAGTTTGTTCAAAAACTTTGTTTGTTTGCAGATCCATGAAACAGTTGCGCAAGAATATGATAGAAGAAGGGCTTCAAGAGCAGTTGCCGATGGAGCACCCACTGCTAAAATTGCACGCAAAAAATCTTCAGCTGAGCCACCAGAAAGACTCTACCGCAGTAAAAAATTACTTGGCAAACGTTTCGCGGGTCCTGTATTACGTCTCTGTATGGCTCAGAGACCATAACACGACCCCGGTCCACTGGTCGGATCTACTAAGTTGCTGCATCGACCCCTACCTTGAGTATTTGGAGAAGTGAGTTGGTTAGATTTCAAATTTTTTAATTTTTAATTATTCGTCGTTCTGTCCCGCAGGAGAGAGATACTAGGACAAACCGTCGCTACATCAATTAATTATTTGAAGAACCTCGGAACGCTCTTCGACATGGCCATCGGCCATTATGCCATCGAGGATCAGACGTTTCCGAGGACCTTTGACCTGATGCCATGCCAAAATAAATTGAACAAAATTAAAGTACTAAAGAACAAACTTAATTTGGTTTATAAAAACAAACTAAAAAAACAACCACAAGAGCTGTTCGATCGAAAAACCATGGAGGCGAACACTCTGCCGCAGTACGCCGACGTAAAATCAGTAATGGATCAGGTAGAGCTGGACCTGCCGGGAAATCTGGCAGCGCTTGAAGAGCATTTGGGTTCTGAAGGCTCCATTGATTTATTATCAGAATCTGTGAGCACGTCATTCAAAAAAATGGTAAGTCATGCGTCGACTCCAATCAGGTCCGGACCGACAACCGCTAACCCGTCTTGGTATTTGTTGTTGCAGGTCAGCAAATGGTGGAGGAAGGCGACTTGTGGGCTTGCCGTACAGATATTATGGGTGTCCAAACACCGCAGTGGCGTGGCCTGTAATATGTTATTGGCGGAGTGGGATAGCCGGAAAACAGAAGATGGCAAAACAGTTATTACCGTAACTAAACATAAGACCGGGGACCGAGAGCCTGCGCTAGTCGTGCTCAACTCGCCTCTCTCCGATCTTATGGACAGGTGAGACTGCGCCATTACCAGAGTACCGTAGGCCAACTGACCTAATCGCGTTTGTGTTTGCGAGTTTTCAGGTACTATCGACTCCGATGTCGAATGACGTCGACAGCGAGGGAATTTTTCGTCACCAGCCGGGGACAGCGGGTAGTGAAGCTGTATGACGATCTAAATAAAATATACCATTCGAGGTTGTCGGCTAATATTTTTAGACGAATGGTTGAGAGCCAGGCAAGGGACCACGACAAAGCGACGTGTAGCGGTGTTGCAAAGGCACTCCAACATTCCGAAGAAACGGCTTTGAGGTATTATCAGGTGCCGGATGCGGGAGAAGCGATTCGAAGACAGCGTCACATCGAAATCGTCGACGAGACCGCTGCATTTGAGAATTTAGTGGCCAAAGAGTAAGTAAATTCTTAAAACACTCACGGGACCGAACCTTGACAATACAATTTGGGTTTTCAGGTTTGACAGTTTGTTCCCTCGCGAGGCATACGCGAACT
This sequence comes from Diuraphis noxia, assembly GCF_037042655.1. Lineage (NCBI taxonomy): Eukaryota > Metazoa > Arthropoda > Insecta > Hemiptera > Aphididae > Diuraphis > Diuraphis noxia. The sequence continues at coordinate 103,108,326 of NW_028301711.1, read as the reverse complement.
GGAACGACGGCGGAGCCGTACGGGAGAGACTATTGGATTCTGAATCTTATGCAGCGCATCCGACTGCCAATGTCTCAGATGCGATGATACAGCGAATAACGAGCCGATATAACGAGCAAGTTTTCCAGGATAGGGTGGATATCCTCGTTGAGTTACTGCGTCCTGAATATAATTTTGATACTGTATCAAAAATGGCGATCGTGGACATTGCCAAGCGACACAAAGTGCATTATTTCTTGCGACACGAGCCTGAAAAAATGGTGCGAAAGATTATTGCGCAGTTCCGAATGTAGATGAGAAGGAGAGTGGATTAGGTCTGAAGGAGATACCACTATAAAAAAAACGAATCTTGAGCCATACCTCAGGGTGGTGTGGAAACCGGAATACGAGACTATCGGAAAATGGCGTTCCAGTGAGTACCGTTTTTTTTTGTCTCATAAACGCTCCATACATGGACGTTATTAAAAAACTGTTTTGAAATTCTAGACTGTGCCTAATGGGCCGAATGAAGGTATATGGAGAGAGCTGGGACTTACCGGAGGCCCCCAGACTCGATAATCCATTTTCAAAGTACCTAATGACCGACTCAAAAGTTGAACGCGAACAGCGTGATTTGGTAAGCACCCACGGCATCAGGACAACAGAAATAGACCAGCAGTCTGATATTCCAACCCGTCTGCCTGTTCCAGAGGCGGACAAGGGGTATTCTCCGTGAGTATTATTTCCCAGCGTGTACGACAGTCATCCGATAGTTTGTTCAAAAACTTTGTTTGTTTGCAGATCCATGAAACAGTTGCGCAAGAATATGATAGAAGAAGGGCTTCAAGAGCAGTTGCCGATGGAGCACCCACTGCTAAAATTGCACGCAAAAAATCTTCAGCTGAGCCACCAGAAAGACTCTACCGCAGTAAAAAATTACTTGGCAAGTACGCGGCCGTGACGTCCGAGTGCCCGGTGACCCTCCCGAGCGGTTGTCGGGCGAAAACAAAAATACTTCACCTCGTCCCGGGGACCAGTCTGCGGAGTGCCCGGTGACCCTGCCGGGCGGAGCGCACGCCGGTCGACCGGTTCAGTGATCGTCTCTCTCGGGTTGGTCTCGCGGCCTACACCGGGCTAGGTTAGGTTAGGTTCGTGGTTCGGTCGCGGTCGACTGGCCCGCAGGTCCGGGCGACGGGCGCTATTTTTTTTTTGTCAAAACCGTTCGACGTCTCGCTACGCACCTCCATGGAATTTCGGAGTAGACTGCTGCTTGTCAGCCACGCGACCGTGATGCACAGTGTGCAGGGCTACGGTGACGACACTGTCCCCATTCACCAGAGGAGGAAAGGGACAGTGAAATATCATTCGAACCAGTACTGTCCTCATCGCTCTCACGATGCGATGCTGATGCGATCACGGTGGTGTCGGCATATTTTAAGTATAACGTGCCGACCCACAACTTCATAACAAAATTAAGGACCGTACTCGATAGAGAAAATAGAACCGTTATTGGCGCCGACGTAAATGGCCACTCTCCATTATGGCACTGCGATAACACGAATGACCGCGGAAAACAAACCGTCGACCTAATTGAAGATTTTGGTCTAACAGTCGTAAACACAGAAAGCAACCTCCAAACATATGACCGGGAGGGTATGGGTTCGTCGAATATCGATGTCACCCTTGCTACGCCCCAAACCGCGAACTCAGTACAGGGCTGGTCAATTCATGATGTGACCGACAGCGATCATAATGTGCTAACCTATACAATAGACCTCGAAATAGACAGATCCCCGATGGAGGTATCACACAGATATAACACTAAACGGGCCGATTGGGCCAAGTTCGTCACGCGACTGTGCCATCATAGTGCTAATATAAACAGTCCCAATATAGACACGCATGCCCGATCTATAGTCAAGGCAATACAGAATGCAGCTGCAGACTCTATGCCAACAATCAAAACAGCAGGCCGGAGAGCAGGCAAACAGCCATGGTGGACACCTGAACTCACCAGTGCCAAGAAGGCTTTAGAACGCATGAGGAGACTGGGCCTCCATAGGACTAACAGACCGGCTTATAACCAAGCACGAAACGCATATTTCGCACAAATAAGGTTCGCAAAGCTTGAAGCTTTTGCTGGCGACATCAACGTTAATAAATGGGGAAAAGCGTTCAGCTGGGCAAAGAACGGCTCCAGGCCTAAGAAGGTTCCCTCTACCATGGCTCGCCCGGACGGAGTGATGACAAACAACATTGACAACAGCAGAAGTACTCTTGGGGACTTTCTTCCCAAGGGAAGGACAAAAAAGAGACTATGCCAAGAGTGGGCCCTTAGAAACTTACAATGAAACGATCGACGCAAGTAGAGTTAAAGCAGCGATCTGGAGGATGCGCCCTGAAAAAGCACCCGTATCCGACGGCATCACGGCTGGGTTGCTAAGGAAAGCATGGCCGATCCTTGGGGATGAAAAAGTACACCTATTCAGAACGTGTATCACAGAGGCCACCTTCCCTCAGCCCTGGAAGTGTGCCAATTTAGTTGTGCTCCTAAAGCAAGGGAAAAAGGATAACACGAGCCCGAAGTCGTATAGGCCTAAGTAGTATATATTTGTATGTTCACAGCCAGCTTTTCCACGGTAATTTTTTTTTTTCAAGGGGAAAATTCTCCCTTGGAGCACTCTGATTTACCGCGTAACACAATACGGTGATTACACAAGATTGTCCACCTATTTGCGCCTTACACAAAAATATTTACCGTATCAACTATTTTTCCCCGTTTTTTAAAATTTTTTCAATCAAATATCGCTAATTTTTATAAAAATTACAGGGAGATTGTTTTTATGTTTTTAATCATGTTGGTTACACTGTTCTAGTTTTTAAAAATTTATATATTTTAATTTCTACTATTTAGTTGCAAGTTAATAATTTTACATTTAGTTACTGCTGATCCGTCGTGTATTCGAGTTGTGTTTTTCAAGTTATTATTTCAATTAATTAAAGAAATGAATTTACCAAAACTTACAAGCGATTTTCAATCATTAGTTCATCGTATACGAAATAATTCAGTTCCAACCCATCCAGGATATAATTCAATTTATTCAAGATTAAGATCTTTTGAACATTTTCCTTTAAATTGTTTTCAAAATAAATATGCTCTAGCTGAATGTGGGTTAAAATATACAGGAGTAGAAGATATCGTCGAATGCTTTTGCTGTGGACTTATTCTTCATAATTGGAAACGAGAAGATGACGTTTGGATTGAACATTGCAGATATAATCCAAAGTGTATATATGTATTATTAATGAAGGGAAATCAGTTTGTTCAAAAAGTGTTAAGTAAATATTGTAACAATGAATATATTTGTAATTGTGAAACTAGGTCATACGACACCGTTTGCTAAATCATGTTCTTTCATTATATGTTGTAATAAATAAAAAAAAAATATTATAAACAACTTATATGTGTTAGTTTTTAATCTAATATCTCGTGGACGTATAGTTCAGTGGATTAGTGCGTTAGGTTAATTTAATAAGTTAATTTCATGTTTCAGGTAAGTAAGTATAAATAATTCCCTCTACTCCCTTCACTACACACTAATCTACTGAACTGTACGTTCACATTTTTTTTACCATTTTTTTTTACAACAGATTTAGTATATAATATGTTTACTGATGAAAAAAAACCTCAGTTCAAAGTATATGTTCCATCAGTTACATTATACTAGATTTTTTCATATTGATAGTCTGAAACATTACTATAAATATTATTCATCATGGTTCTACCTATAATCGTATCAAAATCAACCTTCGACATTCGTCCGTATAGTAAGAAGAGCGTTACAGTCGGTTTATTAATTAATAAACAAATTTCGATTATTGTGTTATTAGAATGTAAATTATCAAAGAAGATAATTACTTTAAACTTAGAACAATGGTTTACACTCATGTCTGAATCTAATTACATTTCAATTACTAATAATTTACACACCAGATGTAGACGAACAAAAATATCTGATAACTTTACATATTCAACTAATGTTAAGCAGAGTTCAATTACTTTACATATCAATGATGATTATATCACTTTATCACATATAGATTTATGTAGACTTAAACAGCTTCAACATTGTGTAGATCTCTACATTGCAGAAAAACAGAAACGTCTACCAAGTTACCAAGCTACATTTAACACAGCTTACGATCTAATAAAAAACGACGTCCGTGGTCTACCTATCAGTTGTCAGAGAAATGAATTCACAAACCAGTATATACAAAACTATGATTTTAGTTATTACACTCATCTGCAAAACGATGACACATCATTCCTATATGAAATATTACAATACCATTTTAATACAATGTCAGACTTAATACTTCAGGATTTAATAGTATAAAATAAACAAATATTTATATAATATATTGTATTGTTTATTCAATAAAAAACTCATTTTTTAAAAAAACATATAATAATTAGCCTATTATTTTACTTTTGATTGTACGACGTCCTGGGTCTTGTAGCATCGTGTCAAATATTGACTGCATGGTCTGATTCAAGCT